>NC_135715.1:109807442-109847442 GCF_964656455.1 Halichoerus grypus
TGAAAAAGCAGAATTATTATACTTGTTGTTTTCACAATAAGAAAGTGTCACTACATGAGATTTTTTCCAGAAGGTGTCACTATGTGAAATTCCCTTGGGGGTGGGAGATGCACTTCATTTTAAAAGTTGACATACCCTAGTCTCCAAGGTCCCTTCTAGTTCTAACCTCTTTTGGGTGACTTTATTTTATGGATAAGTAAGCAAAGGCTAAGAGAGGTGGCATGGCTGATCAGTGTTAGAGCTGTAAGCAGACCCTGAGCCTTTTAAATTCCAGGATAGAATTCATTCCATTGTACCATATATCTCTGATGGTTTCCATTTTACAAATGTAACAATTTAGGCCAGGAGAGATATAGCTGGAAAAGTTCACTAGTTGGATCCAGATATTCACTCCCTATTCTGTTGCAATCTGTCAAGAGACTCCTGGGCTGATAAGACATTGCAGGAAACATGAATTTGTAAAAACAGGCAGGCCTTCTACCACAGTCAAGGGACTGTTTTTATTGGGGCACATATTATTTTGACCACACTACACTCCAAATCGTGACCATATACAACTACAGGAATTCAAAAGGACAAAATACCAAAGCAAGATGCACAAGCCATATTCTAAGACCTCCTATCTATCAACCTTCTGTCATATATACATGTACAGGCTTTTAAAATTAGGGTCTGTTTCTAGTTTCCTATTGGTTCATTAATGTCCTGACTTTTCCCTTTCGTTATTTAATTAATTTATCTATTTCCTTAAAGTCTTCCCCGAGTGCACATTTCTCATAAACTTTGAGGATTCCTGTTTAGGAAAATGAAAGAGCATTTTTCTTCAGTCATGTTTTCATAGTTACAACTTTTGAGAACAATTTCTTGAGAGATGTTTGGGAGCAAGGCATAGGATGGACTCCCATGGGATACATTCTTCGATGTGAAATCACCCAGTCAAACAAAGGGTATAATAACTTATATAGGAAAAATATTTTACGTTGCCATCACTATACATGCAGATGTTTCTCCATAAACTGGCTAGTCTTCATTAGGATATGCCTTTACTTTTATTCTTGGGTCCATGTAACTGCTCTATCATATTCCCTGTATTTACACTTACTTTGTGACAGGTAAAATTAGATTTTTCCCCCAAATTTGGTTTAGTGTTGATTTCTTTGGATATCATTATCTCTATTGTTATTAGCTGTGTGACTCTGGGTAAGTTATTTAACTTAATGCCTTCGTGTCTTTGCTCATACATAGGGGACAGTAATTGTACCTACTGAGACGACTCTTGCACTATCAAATGGAATATCCGAGTACGAGCCCCAGACTTGCACTGGGCACAAAGTAAGAGTTCAGTAAGTTGCTGTGCTTACAACATGTTGATGCTTCTGTAAACCTTTATCTATAATGTATATTTAAAATCTGTACTTGATTTCTTTCGTGAAATTTTTTTTTGGTGCACTGTAGCTATTTATTTTACTTATTTTCTTGCTTTCACTAATAATATTATATTTTAGAGCTGGAATAAGTATATTAGTTTTTGTTATCTTAAGTTTGTTGGATATTAAATTTATATACAAATGGAGTTTATTTCTGAATTCTCTATTTTGTCCATTGTTCTACTTTTGAATCTGTAAAGTACTCTTTTAAAAGTTATCACTCAATACATGTTCTGAATGTGGTAGGACATGTTTCCCTTCGTTATTCCTTTGCTAGAGAATCCTTTGATATTCTGCGCATTTATTTATTAATTTTATATGAATTTTAGAAGTATGCTGTGAAGATATAAAGTAATATTTTGGCATCTTTATTGGCATCTTGTTAAATTCTTAAGTTATCTTAAGAGATATTGTCATTTTTATTACAGCATTTATTATTTCCTGTCAGAAGCATATATGTCTACATTTATAGAATCTGCCTTACTTTCCCATTATTTTTTGTTGTTTTCTTCGGCAGAGGACTAAGAGAAAGAAAACTTCTGTTTTAAATCATGTTCTTGGGAAACTGATTCCCCCAATCATATTCTTGGGAAAGTAGCTATATGCTTATTTATAAGAAACATGTGAGGGTGGCTCTGTCCATTGAGAATCTACCCCAGATCCATGCCCCTTAAATGGGGCCAACATCAATCATTTTCCTCAGCTATAAATTTGGGATGCTAATTCTTGTTTGAATGTCTACTACATTGCCGTAATGGTTATCAAGTAATATATTAAAAATAATTTGAAAATATTCCAATATAAACGAGGGCATGGTATAATGAAACAATTATAAAAACATTTTTGCTTCCCAGACAATAAGATTCTAGAGGGCAGGAACCACATCTTCTACTCTTGGTATCCACAATATGATGCCTGACCACGATAGGAACTCAGTAAATACTTCTATGTTAGGGGAAGAGGTAGGTAGTAATAACATTACAAAAAATAAAAGAAGGAAAGGCTTGAGGAACGGTATGGTCTAGAGAGAATGCTTTTATTCAGTTTTACTGGCACATTTCTTTCATTTCATATGTAATAATCTTTTAATTCAACATTGATCCATATATTTATAAGCTTTCCTTCTGCTGCGCTCCCCCTGTAGCGAAATTTTATACCTTTAAATTAATGTGATATAAGCGATTTGTGTTCCTAGAAACTTTCTATTACATCCCTCCCCCAACCCCTTAGTGTAGCTGCTTTTCTGAAAATGAGACGTAGCTGGGAGTGAAAAGAGAGATGGGAGGGGAGGGAAATGTTATATAATCATCCAACACTGACTCCAGAACTAAGGAGCAGGAATATGCCAAGATCACAGTAATAGCCATTGTCATGCCAGATGCTAACCAGAAGTTTTCCACATACTGTTCTTAACCTCAAATTAAAGGTGAACCAGAAGGGTTTCTATCTGCCAAAACTGTAGCTAAGGTTTTACTTTCCTTGAAACCTTCATGGTTCCCCAATACCTAAAGCTAAAACTCCTTCTTGCACCACGTCTGCAGTTGGGAAAGAAGAGCCCTGCTATAAGGCTTTGGCTGTTCACAAAAAAAAAAAAAAAAAAAATTGTTTAGAATTATTATTTGTGGGAAATTATTAAGCATACAAACACATTCCACTGACTTGATATCTTAAGTATTTGTCTTTTTTTTTTTTTTTTTAAACCATCAAGGGCTAACAATGTGACCCTGTCATGAGAACTGGTCAAAACTAAAATATTTGCATTGAGGAGCTTCTGGGTTTTTTGGTCCATTTGTTGCATGGAGTCTGACAGGCGCTTGGTGTAGCAGAATGATCTTTCAATTTTCTGAATTAAAAGTAATTAAAATAATGTTGGAACTAAACTCTGGAGTAAGTGAAGCAATGCACAAAGTGCTTAGAACACTACCTGGCACATGCTAGGTGCTCAAGAAAGGACAGTTCTGATGTTTCTAAGGAATGTTCTAGTAAGTGATAAATCAAGCTCTGATACGGGATGACAAGTTGCAGACATCCCAGAACATGTCTGCTTTATTCACCATTTCATCCTAATTGTCTAGCATAGCGCTTGGCACAAAGAAGATATTTAAAAAACACTCATTGCATATGTATAGAAGCATGTAGGAGTGAGGAGACGGACTCCCTGGTTGGACTTCTAACCTTGCCACTATCTCCTGCCTGTCTCGCCCACGGTGCCCAGTTCTGAGAACCTGGAATAGTCCTTGTGCTAGATCTGTCTACTCTTTTGCAAAATGAAAGGATGACACAAAAGAGCTAGAAACAATGTATCTATAAACTAGAATCATAATCTACCACACTTCCCAGAAAAAGGATTACAAAAACCTTATGACAATATAATTTGAAGATAATAAACATACGTGAAAATAATCAATAGTATGGAGACTCTACAAAGTTGTTCTATTACAGTTTTAACATTTTCAAAAGAAATTTAATGGAGATTGTTTCATCAAAAGGGCAGTAAAACTCACTGGCATTAACATCATCACACAGATGTGCTAGATTTCCCTAAGAGATCTGTGGAGAGGGAAGGAGAAGGAAGTTGGAGACAAAGAAATTAATGCACAAACTTGCAACTAAAAGAGGATAAATTCTGGAAGTCTAATGCATAACACAGTGATTATAGCCAACAATATTATATTATATACTTCAAAATTGCTAAGAGACTAGATTTTAAATGTGCTCATCACAAAAAAGAAATGATAATTATGTGACACGAGAGAGGTGTTAGCTAAAGCTACAGTGGTAATCGTATTACAATACATAAATGTGTCAAATTAACATGTTGGACACCTTAAACTTACACAATGTTATATATAAGTCATATCTTGATTAAAAAAGAAAAAAAAAAGACTAATGAGTGGTCCTGCAGTCATATATTAAGGCTTTCTTGGTTTTCCAATACATCAAGGCTTGTATGTGAAAGAGAAAAGTTTAACTTACAGGCAGTGCAATCAAAATGACTTAAGCCTTCAGTCTGTCTTTCTACCTATCAAGTGGGATAATAATACCTACTCCATTGGGCTTATCATGAGCATTACAGTAAATAATGTGACAAAGAACCATGTAAGAAGTAAATTGTCAATAAACAGTAGCAATTAATAGCATAATAATAATTACTGCAATTATTTATAAGAAAACTACTTCTTTACAAGTGTTAATAGCATTGAGAGTAAGTACTCTGGCTGATATTACAGAGTATATAAATTGGCTTATGGTATGGGTTTTAGATATGCTAATGCAGCATCCAGAAGAGACAACAGGCGAAGAAATGTATGCTTGCTAGGTAACCCTTTTGTGAAGTTGGATGGTGAGTTGGGGAAAAAAAATAATGTTTAAACTTAGAGAAACGGTTCGGAAAACAAGAACACAGAAAGCTATTAGCATAGCAGTAAAAAGTACTACCTAGCTATGTGACCTTACTTAATTTCTCTTTGCCTCAGTTTTCACCACCTGAGAAAAATGGAGACAGTAATACTGAACAAGACTGTTATGAGAAATTGGAATTAATATTTGTACATTGCTTAGAACAATGCCTGGAATACAGTGAGTACTATGTAAGTGTTTGTTAAACCAAAACAATGATAAGAATGGCTGAAAATACATAAAATGGCCTGTTAGGAAAACTTTAGAGTCAAGATTGGCAAGGTGGCCTTCTAGGAACACCACCTGGAAAGCTACCAGGCTCATTTGTCCATACAACAACTTGGAATCCTCTTATGTACAAGGTGAATTGCTGTAGCCATGAAGAAAGCTGACTCACATTTGGAATGACAGAGATGGACGAGAGGCTAAGGCACAAAGAGCCCCAGTTGAGACTGGAAATATCTAGATAACATGATACCCCTTCCTGTGGGCTTCCACAGCATTCCCTAATTATTTCACAGCATCTTGGGTACCTGTTAATTGTATGTAAGTATCTGCCCAAGGCAGAGCTCCCTGAAGGTGGAGGCTGAGTCTTGTTCACTGTGGAATTCCCCTCCTACAGTGCTCAGTAAGTATACGCTGCAGTCAAGCCAAAGTTGAGTAATAAGATTAGACCTATAATGACTGAGCACTCAGTACCTGGGCCCCTGAGGCTCCACACCCTACTTTTAACCCTTCATACTGCTCTAAATAGCTCAGTGTTAATGAGTGGGAAGGGAGACTGTTATCCCAAGAACATGGCCCTGTGTAAAATCCTTGTCTTTTCTGTAGTGGTGGCTTAAAACTACCCAATAGTAAAACTGGCTGAGAAGCATTCTGCTTAGGGACTTCCTCCAGTCACACTTCTCAGTTCATCCACAAATACCTCAATGCTGCCACAAACAAAACTCACCAGCTTTGCAAATGAGTAGAATTTTTCTTCCTTCTTTCTACAGCTATCCATCTTGCAAATTCCTTTCTGTGCTTTCCTTGAGAATATCTCTGTCATACATCCCTCTCACTAATCTCTCAGCCACTACTTCAAGAATCACACTTGGATTACCACTGTAGTGTCTTACTGTGAATCTGCCTACATACCACTGAAAGATAAAGCTTCCTAAAATACAAGTTTCATCACATTTCTTTCCTGTTCACGATCTAGGTTCCTTATTTCTTACTTTTACCTAATCTACTTTGGTTATCAAGAACCTCCATACTTTGGTTCTAGCCTACCACACTTCCTACCAAAGCTTCCAAACTCATTCCGTGAGATTAGCATTACTCTGATACCAAAAGCAGAGAAGGACACCACACACACACACACACACACACACACACACACACACACAAATTATAGGCCAATATTCCTGATGAACATAGATGCAAAAATCCTCAACAAAATATTAGCAAACTGAATTAACAAGACATTCAAAGAATCATACACCATGATCAAGTGGGATTTACTCCAGAGAGGCAAGGTAAGTTCAACATCTGAATACCACTCAATGTAATACACCACATTAACAGAATGAAAAATAAAAATCATATGATCACCTTCATAAATGTAGAAAAAGCATCTGACAAAATTTATTACTCATTTATGAAAACTCTTAACAAAGTGGGTATAGAGGAAATGTACCTCAACATAATAGAAGCCATATATGAAAAACCCACATCTAACATCATACTCAACAGTGAAAATCTAAAAAGTGGAAAGCTTTTCCTTTAAGATCAGCATCAAGGGCGCCTGGCTGGCTCAGTCAATAGAACATGTGACTCTTGATCTCAGGGTTGTGAGTTTGAGACCCACGTTGGGTGTGAAAATTGCTTAAAAATAAGATTTTTTTTTTTTTTTAAGAATTTGCCTAAGATCAGAATCAAGACAAGGATGCCCACTCTAGCCATTTTTATTCAACATAGTACTAGAAGTCCTAGCCATAGCAATTAGGCAAGAAAAAGAAATAAAAGTCATACAAATTGGACAGGAAGAAGTAAAATTGTCCCTATTTGCAAATGACATGATACTATATGTAGAAAACTCTAAAGACTCCACCAGAAACTGTTAGAACTAATAAATGAATTCAGTAAATATGCAGGATACAAAATTGATGTATACAAATCTGTTTCATTTTTATACACTAATAACAAACTATTGGAAATAAAATTCAAGAGAACAATTCCATTTATAATCACACCAAAAAGAATGAAATACCTAGGAATAAATTTAACCAAGAGGGTGAAAGACCTATAAACTGAAAACTATAAAACATTCGTGAAGAAACTGAAGAAGACACAAATAAATGTAAAGATATTATATGCTCATGGATTGGAAGAATTAACATTGGTAAAATGTCCATACTACCCAAAGCAATCTACAGATTCAATTCAATTCCTATCAAAATTCCAATGACATTTTTCACAGAACTAGAGCAGGTAATTCTAAAATGTGTATGGAAACACAAAAGAACACGATACCCAAAATAATCTTGAGAAAGAAGAACAAAGCTAGAGGTACCATACTCCCCGATTTCAAACTATATTACAAAGCTATAGTAATCAAGAGTGTAGTATCAGCATTAAAACAGACACATAGATCAATATAACAGAATACAAAGTCCAGAAATAAACCCACACACATATTGTCAATTAATTTACAACAAAGGAGGCAAGAATGTACAATGGAGAAAGAATAGACTCTTCAACAAATGGTGTTGGGAAAACTGGACAGCTACCTGCACAAGAATAAAACCGGAGCACTATCTTATAACACCATACATAATAATTAACTCAATATGCATTAAAGACTCAAATGGGAGACTTGAAGTTATAAAACTCCTAGATGAAAACATGGGCAGTAAGCTCCTTCATGTCAGCCTTACCAATTTTTTTTTTGGCTCTGACTCAAGAGGCAAGGGAAACAAAAGCAAAAATAAGCAAGTGGGACTACATCAAACTAAAAAGCTTCTTCTGAACAGCTAAGGAGACCATCAACAAAATGGAAAGGCAACCAGAGAATGTGAGAAGATATCTGTAAGTCATATATCCAATAAGGGGTTAATACTGAAGATATATAAAGAACATGTACAGCTTAATGCCAAAAAACAAACAAACCAACCAACCCATGAAATCTAATTAAAAAATGGCAGGGGATCTGAATGGATATTTTTCCAAAGAAGACATACAGATGACTAATAGGCACATGAAAAAGATGCTCAACATCACTAAGCACCAGGGTAATGCAAATCAAAAGCACAATGAAATATCACCTTACCCCTGTCAAGATGGCTATTATCAGAAAGACAAGAAATAACAAATGTTGGTGAGGATGTGCAGCAAAGGAAATACTCATGTACTGTTGGTGGGAAAGTAAGTTGGTGCAGCTACTATGGAAAACAGTATGGAAGTTCCTCAAAAATTTAAAAATAGGACCAATATATTATCCAGCAATTCCATTTCTGGGTATTTATCCAAAGAAAACAAAAATACTAATTTAAAAAGATATACGTGCCCCTATGTTCACTGTAGCATTATGTACAATAACCAAGATATGAAAATAACCTAAATGTCCAATGACAGATGATAAAGAAGATAAAGAAGACTTGGCATACACACACACACACACACACAGAGAGACACACACACACACAGGAATACTACTCAGCCATAAAAAATGAAATCTTGACATTTGCAACAACATGGTAGACTTTGAAGGCATTACGCTAAGCGAAATAAGTCAGACAGAGAAAGACACATATTGTATGATTCCACTTAACATGTGGAATCTAACAAAACAAAACAAACAAAACATAACACCCCAGACTCATAGATACAGAGAACAGTTTGGTGGTTGCCAGAGGGGAGGCGGGTTGGGGTTGATATGGATGAAGGGGATTAAGAGGTACAAACCTGCATTTACAAAGTAAGTAAGTCATGGGGATGTAATGTACAACATGGGGATACAGTCAATGATATTGTATGAACTTTGGAAGGTGACAGATGGTCACTAGATTTATAGTAGTAACTGTTTCTGCAATGTATACAAATGTCAAATCACTATTGTACTAATATAATATTATAACTGATATAACCCAAACATGCCCACTGAGGATGAGGGCAAAGGAAATGGCTCTGACGAGGCTCCGTGTGGCATTAAGAATGAGAAGACCTGCTGCCATCAGCTTCAGATTTTTGTGTTTCCACAACTCAATAAAAAAGGCATGGGCCAATGACAACTAGATGTAGACTGTGGGCTACTCCACATTACAAGTCTGATGCCAAAATGCTTTACACAGTCCACCTAACAGATGGTAATGTATTTCAGCCATTATCAATGCGAGTAGGATTCAAACCAGTGACCCCAGGGGTGAGAGGTTGTATATCCAATTACAAATTCCCACTTTCCTTAAGTGTTAAGATGCCTAAAGCAATATATTTTATTTACATCAAGTTACATTGTATAAACTATATTTGATAAAAGAGATGACTTCACGTTCTCAACTTAAATCAAAGAATGCTTACTTAAGTATTTTTTTTTAATTGAATCACACTTTAATGCCATCGTATAATCTTTTGGTTAACAGGGCTCATCTTGATTATTCTAACAAAGGGAAACATGGAAATTAATACTTAAGTTGTAGAGCTTATGTCATCTATAAAATTACACATTAGAAAATTCAAAAGAGATACCTGGGACATCTGTGAAGGTTTCTCCAAGGACAGACACATGGAAATTGAGTCTTAAATCCTTAAGGTGCATTAACACTTTAAAAAAACTCTCTGGATCTTTATCATGCTCCCTGGAAATAAACACACAAAATATTACTTGTGAAACCTTAAGGTATGTTAGAAACGATGTTTTCCCTTTTCGCAGTATCAATTCCTTTTGTGGTCTGTTGCTAGTTAAGGGAGCCTCGGGCATCCAAGCGGAGATTTCCCCCTATAACCTTAAATTGTAGCATCAGCATTGAGTGATTTCATGAATGTAACTTCTCTCTCATGGATCAAAACCCAGTTCTATTGAAATCTTAAGGCTCTGCAGCCTTTTATTAAAGGAGAAATCTATCTTGTTTTTCACATTTTTTTGGTTAGACTATAGAAAGTCTAGTGTATTTTCCTTTCTCCTAAAATGGTTAATTTTCCACTTAACACAGGTTTTTAACAAAAGAAAAGACCAGTCTTCAAAGGACGATTCTCTACCAAAGAGATCATGAGAATGTACCAAAGATGTTTTTCATTTTCATGGGTCTGAATACCTTCCTCTCACATTTACTGAGCCCCTTTGTGCCCATAAGGAACGCACAATTTAGGGAGCAAGATTACAGACTCTCTCACTAATCTCTCATTTTAAATAATTGAATGGAGAATTATAAATACATCAAAAGGGGGTAGGCTTGAGTCTAAGTCCGCTGAGTATTAACTCAGGAGTGGAGGTTAGTCAACTCATAAAAGAATAGTAATAAAGATAATTCTTTCATTTAGTAGAGGCTTTGAAAAACATGGATTATTTTTGTTTGTTTAGCTTGTCAGTCTTCTTTATGACAGAATGAAAGGTTAAAGGACACTAAAATAAAAAAAAATTCATCAGTTCAAGAAATCACATTAAAATGAAGTGAGTTATTTTTTACATTGTAAGGTGTGAATATTTCAGTATTTTTTGCATTTAATTGCACTGTTTTAAATTATCTTATTTCAGACAGATGTGGACCAGATGTCTTCAAAATATTTGTTTTTTATTTATAATTCAGAATTTTAACTTATTTTTTATATTACAGAGAAATAGTTATATATCAGCAATTGAATTTCTCATTTACCAACTAATTATGTAAAATAAATCTGTAAATTGATCAAACTGCTATATGAAATATGAAAATTACATCATTCAGGAAATCTCATGAAAAATGACATCTGCAGCCCTAAATGTGTTAATTCACAATTCAGTCAATATTTTCAGTATCAAGAATTAAAACAAATGCATCTTCTGATTAACATTTTAAAACAGCATTTATAATCTTATGGAATTATAAGATCTTATAGAATCTGTAACAACTTATTTTAAGCTCTGTATCTCTTGATTTGGTTTACTCCAAATAATAAAGAACGCAATGGTGAAATTTTGATCACTTTTTAAAATGATGCATATTATATGCACGTACCATTGGGAAGTTTTTGGATAGTTCTCATATATACTGTATATGCTGTGGGCAAGAAGAAAGACTCAAAACAGTCTGAAAGTAAAGAATACACCATATGCCATCTTCAACCATATCAATCAAATAGCTGCCACCTAATCTGTAATATGTTCTTTTAGTCTGATTCTCTGGGAAGTACTTAGTGGAAACAATATAACATAATATATCTTAAAGAGAGAGTAAAACTACAGGGAAATCTAGCCACTCTATTCTCTAAATTTTTCATATTGAGTTCCAAAAATTTTGGCTATAGATCCTCAAGAGAATATTTATTCTAAATATTTCCTGCTGTTTTGTTTGTTTGTTTGTTTTGTATTAAGCTTAAAATAGATGCGGTTTGGGGTTGGGAGGAGGCTTAAGCGGGTAGAAGCTGTAGTTCTGAAAAGATTCCAATGAGTGTTTTCAAGGCAGCAGGCTTTATGAACCTGCACTTTCAGTGTTTCCATTCAAGATAAATGCATTACAATCCTACTGTATCCTTTCGATTTAAAAAATTTTTTTTATTATGTTATGTTAACCACCATACATTACATCGTTAGTTTTTGATGTAGTGTTCCATGATTCATTGTTTGCATATAAAACCCAGTGCTCCATGCAGAACGTGCCCTCTTTAATACCCATCACCAGGCTAACCCATCCCCCCCAGAACCCTCAGTTTGTTTCTCAGAGTCCATAGTCTCTCATGGTTTGTCTCCCCCTTCGATTCCCCCCCTTCGTTTTTCCCTTCCTGCTATCTTCTTCTTTTTTTTTTTTTTTAACATATAACGTATTATTTGTTTCATGTTTTTATTCAATTTACTTAAATGAAAAATAAAGCAGTTCACCCATTTCTATAGATATTTTTATAGGTGGACAAAAGCTTTCATATTCAACAGTCACTTTGCATAAGAATACAAAAGAGATTTGTATGAATCCCTCTCTTATTTAAACTATAATATATGGACGAATGTAAAGTGAGATTTTTCTTCCCCAAAATTATCCCTCAGGAAAAGAGGCATTTTATACTAAAGGCCTTCTAACGTCTCTCATAATACTGGGCACTCTCTCAATTACTTTATTTTGAAGAAAGCACTGTTTAGGGAAGTTGCATTAACCTGAAACAACGTGTAGTGGTTAACAGTTTTGGATGGTGGCAGCAGTCATTCACTCTAGGACTGGTAAAAACAGAAGCAAAGGAATTTAATATTGTCTTAGTAATTATTTTGAGAGACATGACCTAACAGTTCAAAGTGCTGGACGTTGCTGAAAGCAAGTATTTTAAAGATCACTAAAAAAAGTAATAGAATAAGTGGTTATTGGAGATTGTGAGTAGTAAGTGGGTTTTTCTAGCTAAGGAAAAGATTTCCAGTGATGACAGTTTCCCAAGTCTTGCACCCCAAGCAGCTTAGATGGGGTTCCAGATGACAGGTGTTGGAAACACGCCAGCTTCCTGAAAAGATGGCACCCTCCATACTGATGTCAAGAATGCACGGAAGGGGGAGTTGGGCTACAACTGCTTCATGAAATGTAAGGGTGGGAAAAGAGCAATACTTCTAAAATGATTTTACGTGATATGCGCTTTAAAGTACTACTTATGTCTAAATTAGTAGATCATATATTGTAAGTAGACACTTTATTTCATTTATGTCCCTCAAAGTTACATAGTGAATTTTGCTAAATTTTTTCTCAGTTTTCTCTTTAGAAAAATGAGAAATTTCCTAGCATTCAGATGATCATTAGATGCTGTGCACAGATATTTAGCCAGAGCCATATATCAAGGCGTGAATGTCAGTCAATGGCAGAGCTCAATATATTTTGATGAGTGAGGAACTCATCCCAAATATCCAATGGGTCATCCATGGAATCTATCCCAGCATCCATGATATTAATGAACCCATTTAGCAGAGTATATGAATCTGTCTTAGATTTCTTCCTAAGAAATCTAATGTGAAGCTCTCATATTTATAATTTTAGCACAAAGCATTAAATACCACATTGCATTAAAAATAATGCTGTAGGGGGGCACCTGGTTGGCTTAGTCGGTAGAACGTGTGATTTCATGATCTTGGGGGTGTGAGTTCGAGCTCCACATTAGGTGTAGAGATTACTTAAAAATAAAATCTTAAAAAAAAATGCTATTGAAGTATACCTCTTGACATGAAAAAATACCTGAGAAATACTGTTAAGTAAAAGGGAAATGACAGACTAGTATTTATCACATGAACTGCTTTTATAAGACAAATGGGTGTGTGTACCTAGAAAAAATTCTAGGATCAACTATATCAAAATGTTAACAGGGGTTGTGTTAGGTTTCTCCCCCTGCCCATGTTGTCTATTGTTTAATAAAGATTTTTAAATATAAATCATTTTTAATGCTTTTAAGGAACTACCCCCCCCCCCCAACATTCTGCCACAAAATTGTATTCATAGGATTTTTGGCTAATGTTGTACCATTTTCAGTATGTATAGTAGCATAATTCCTACTTTCTTGTGACCCCTCTACATTTGATAGCTGCCCATCAAGCAAACTTGATTGATCAAAAAACATCCTTGAAGATGAGTCAAAGTCCAGGCTTCCCACAATGCCCTCACCCTTGAATAGGTAAGAATGAAACAGTCTGGCTGGGAACGAGCTCCTCAGCAGCCCAAATATGGCAGAAGCGACCAGCACGGAAATATTTCAGGCTTACTGGAAGCAGCAGATATAGCAAGAACAGCTTTTATTCCCAAATATTATTCAGAACATTTGAAAAGCATAAACTGTTTCCATGTGTTTTTTCTTCCTATATCTGTTCTCTCTCTGTTGCCTTTCCCGTTTAGTTTTGTAGAGCTAAATTTCTTCTTATTCCTCATTTAACATTCGTTCAGTAAATATTTATTGAGGATTTCTAAGTTCTCCATACTTGTCACTTACACTAAACTGTTACCCTTTCCTATTTTCCCACATAACTTTATCCTTACAGAATGCAATCTCTTTGATCTCGTTCCTTGCATTGCCTGGGCAGAAACCTGGCTCTTTACCCATGCTATTGTTTCCCAGCAGCATGTCACTGTGGACTGAGAGTTCCGTCAGGGAAAGATAAAGGATGCCTGGTTTGTTCATTATAAGTACCCAGTGCCTTGCCAAGTAGTGGAAGATTTTACTTCTGTTCCTCAGTATCTGGTTCTTTTCTGCCCACACCGAAGACTCCAGGGTCAACTCCTCCCGGTAGGGGAGGCCACAGAACTCGTTCTGGTCGGTGGGTTGCAAGCTCACTGATTTGTGTCACTTCCAGAGAGAAGCATCTAAGAGTAGTTCTGAATAGCACTTTCTTGGGTGCAGTAATCCTCGTGGAGATCTTGTGTTACAACTGTTAGGTTAAAAGAGGGAGGCGGTCTGGACTGCTACGTGGAGGCTAAGCCACCTAACCATGTAGCCGACTTTGAGTTAGTGAGGTAAATAAACTTTTGTTGTGTTAAGCAACTGACGTGGGGGAGGGGTGTTCATTACTGCAGCATAACGTGACCTATGCTGACTAATACATTATCTGTGGCATAAAATTACCTGCTCAAAAAAATATTTGTTGAATAAATGAAGGAATGGAAAAAAATGAATTACATTTGTAGAGCTCCTGCTGTATGTTCACAATTCCAAGCCAGGCACCGGATCATAATCTGAGTTAAGCATCTCAACCAAGTAGCCAAACAAATACAATTATTCTTCCGTTTAACATCACACAGAAGAGGTTGAGTCTGCATTTGAAATCATGTCTCATCATTTGGAAGTCATCATTTTTCTACACAATCTTTGTTTTTTTCTTTCTTTCTTCCTACATATAATGAGAAGAAAAAGAGTTGGCACCTTCAGTCCATGGTTTTGTTTCCAGACCAGCAAGCCCTGGACATTCCTTAGATTCTTCTGACTTGAGGTTAAAACCCATTGGACAAGAGATGGCAATAAGAATATGTGCAAGTAATATAAAATTAGGATCTAACACCATGGTTTCAAACTTCTTTCCCTTTATGATAACGCTGCTAATCTCCATCTTCACTTCCTCATCATGGAGTACTGCTTTGCTTCCCAAATCAGCGATGTGTTCCTTGTTCAAAAACATAAAGCTTCCATTTACCACCCTGTGTTAGTTGTTACGATCGTTTACTTTTCTACTCTCCTTTCTAGGGCCATAAACGCTTCCCTCTCCCTTACAGGCCTGACAAAGCGATAATTTGGTTCTGGTTTCCCTCCACGTGTGCGGCTTCTGCTTCCTAAATGCTGCTTCGAATAGAATTCAACCAATAGTTTTAGCCACCGACTTCTCGACTTCTTTCCGTTTCTGTCCCTCTCGGATACTACTAGCGCCCCTCTTTCTCTCACTCTACCAGACCTCCCCACTACTATTTACTTATGGTGGACCAAGACCAAGACTCTCCGCTGTGGCTTTCTCTGATGACTGTTCATACTGTATTCTGCCCTTCAACTCTACTTTTAGAGGAAGAGTGAAAGGTGCAGTTCAGAGAAAAGTGGCTCTGCCACTGACCAGCAGTATGACGATGGCTACATTACATAACCACATACAGCCTCCGTTGCTTCATCCTTAAAGTGGTATAACAATGATACCCACATTAAAAAAAGTTAGTTGTTAGGAATGAAGAAATGCCTGGCACCCTGGAGATCTACAATAAACTCTCATTCTCTTCATCGTTGGTATTGGTAGTATTTTCACATTTTAGAAATGTTAATTTATTCCATCTCCTCTCCTCCCCAGTACACTCAAGATGCTAAGATATTTCATGTCCATTGCTTCGGGAAAGGCTTGGGCCAGGCATGGGGGCCTCCAAACCCCTCCAAAAAAAGGGGGGGCAATCTTCTTGGTTGATTACAGGAGCAACAATCCAGGTAGAAATGGTAAGGACTTCTGACAGGTACAAGTATTTAAGCAAAACACTGCACGAGTGTAGCACACACCCTTCCACCCTGTGCTGCCGTTTCACCTCCGGACAAGAAACATGAAGGACTGGTGGAGGACAAGTTGAGGGGAACAGAACTTTGAGGGTCCCAGAAGCCATGCACCACACTTGCTGGGTCAGAACCTTGAGGGAGAAGCACAACTCCGGAGAGTGAACGTCTGAGCAAGTGTATCTAGACAGACAGTACCGGGGACACGCGTGAGAGATTCCTGAGCTGTGGTAGGCATAACGGTGGGACCGTGGTTTCCGAGCACCTCACGGAAGAAGCACAGAGCAGCCGGCAGACAGACAGAAGCAAGGGATTCCTCCGCAGTGGCCTGTGAGGAATGGGGACCAGGAAAATGGAAGACAGGATCTCGAACTACATGAGATTTCTGTCACCATATTGAAATGGGCCATTGCACGGAAATTAAGTTAAGAAAAATAAAATTCTCATTTATGCCTATCAGGGTTTCATGCCATCTGCACATTCTTAGTTTCATCTTTCCTTTTATTTTTTTTATTTTTTAATTTTTTTTAAAGATTTTATTTATTCATTTGAGACACAGAGATACAGAGAGAGAGAGAGCATGAGCAGGGAGAGAGGCAGAGGGAGAGGGAGAAGCAGGCTCCCCGCTGAGCAGGGAGCCCGAAGCGGCGCTCGATCCCAGGACCCTGGGATCATGACCTGAGCCGAAGGCAGACACTAAACCATCTGAGCCACCCAGGCGCCCCTCATCTTTCCTTTTAATAACAGAGGGAGAGATATCTGCCTTTCAAAATTCAAAGTCTAGTAGAGCTCCAGATCTTCTACCTTGTTTCTTTTTGAGAGAACTGTGTCCTTATATTCTGTTTCCTTCCAGAAGCCTGTGACCTATTCCCTATTCCACAATTTCTTTACTTGTGTCTTTGGCATTTTTAAGTTACCCCTTTTACCTGATAACATTTATTGATGATAAGAGTTCCAATAATGGGTTATTTCTAGGTGACTTTTCACAGATCATCTCAACTTAGAACACGAGCTATGTCTGTCTTTTCTCCTTCCTGTGTTTTCCTTACAACTTTGCTCCTATTCCCACATTCTCTTGGATGAAGGTGTTCTCTAACTATACCAATTCCCACCCCTGCCCCATTCATTCTCATGCTGCTTATGTTTTCTTTCAAGTTTGACACCACTGACCATACTCTGCCTTCTTAGAAATGATCCTCGCTTGTTTTCCAAATAGTGTACTTAGACTACAACCCAATGACCTTCTCCCCAATTAAATCCTCCCACTCATTCCATCCAGATGGCCACCCAGTGAAAAGAAATCATTTTTTTTCCCATTAGGTACCACAACATGATTACCTTTTAAATCTCCCCATTGCTAAAAGCTTAGAGCCCCCAGGTTGTTTCTCTTCAACAATGATTTCCTCTCTCCCTGGATATTGTATACAATAATTTCATTCAGCCATCTAATTCGTCAATAAGCTCTCCTCTGCAACTCTGGCCAGCCAGCCTGCAGATAGCCATGCCTCAAAGAACTGGCAGGCCACGAAGAACCTTAATTAAGATGAATGAGGTCTTCCCCATTCTTGGATGTTACTTAAGTGGCATCCACTATTACACATACTTTTAAATCATCATAATGTACATAATTACTTCCTCTCAGACTTGGGAGGTTCTATGGAACTAAACTCTTTCCCCAATTCATTACTAAGTCTATTTCCCTCTGTAATAAAGTTGCTCCTTGTCAAATGTGGTGACTGGGGCTGGAATTTGAAACCAACTAATCATTTATATTTTCTTTTGAATTATAACATTTCTAAGAGATATGTAGAAATACATTCAAAACTGTTGCTAGTTATCCTGAGCACTCCTCCAGCAGTCCCCCTTCTATAGTTAGAAAGTTCTTGCAGGGTTCAGTCTAGGAAACTCTCTGACATCCCTGAGAATTGTGTTTCTACCTCTCATGTAGGAAGATGCATGATTCTTGTTTCCTATTTTACCCTGTCAGGAAGCTTACAGTCAGATTTTCAAGTGCTCAATCTCAACATCCAGGAACTGTTAATAATAGTACTGAAAAGTATAATAAAGGAAATAAAAAAAAAAAAAAAACACCTCACTGGAGGGGCTCAATAGTAGAAAAAGTATAGCGTGGAATAGAATCAGTGATCTTGACATAAACAGAATTTACCCGATGTGAACATCAGTGAGAAAATAGACCCAAAAATTAAAAAACAAAAACAAAAACAAAAACATAACAAAGAACTGAACCTCAGGGACTTATGGGAAAAGAGAAGATCCAACATTTGTAGCATCAGAGTTCCAGGAGGGGATTCTGTATTATTTCTTACAACTGCATGTGAATTTACAATTTTTTTTTAAGATTTTATTTATTTATTTGACAGAGAGAGCTCCCTGACTGAGCCACCCAGGGACCCCTACAATTATTTTAATACACATTTCAACTATAAAAAAAAGCATGCCCATTGTAGTAAAATACAAATAATTCAGAAATATATAAAGTCAGAAAGCCCCTATTCCTTACCGCTCCTGATAGTACTCCTCAGAGGTAACCACTACTAACAGTTGTTCGGTGTGCAGGGGTCGACCTCTTTCTAGGCATATGCAAACATATATATTTGTGTGAGTGTATTTTTATATACATCTTCCTCATTTTATAAATATGAGGTTAATATCAGTCATTCTGCACTTTCCATTTTCACTAAATACATAATAGACATCTATTTCCATCAACACATATAGATATTTCATTTTAAAATGGTTACCTAATATTTCAAAATTTTAAGTAAATTCTCCTCCTAATGGACATTTAAGTTGTTTCCCATTTTTTGATGTTTCAAATAATACTAAAAGTGACACCTAGTGCTTTTTATAACATTCAAATTTCTTTCATAGAATCCTTAATTCTTTCTTGTTTTTCCTCCCTTCCTACAATGTTCACTCTACTTTTGGAACTATCCTACCTTCAAAGTTTCACCTGCTTTACCTTCTGCTATGTTTTAAGTTCCATAAGGGCAGAACTTATGCCTTTGTTTACCCAGTATTCCCCATGTCTAGAACAAGGCCTGGCATACAGTTTAAAAAGTTATTGGGCTCCTGGGTGGCTCAGTCAGTTAAGCGTCTGCCTTCGGCTCAGGTCATGATCCGGGAGTCTTGGGATCGAGCCCCAGGTCGGGCTCCCTGCTCAGTGGAGAGTCTGCTTCTCTCACTCTCTCCTGCTCTCTCTCTGTCAAATAAATTAAAAAAAAATCTTAAAAAAAAAAGTTATTACTCTGAATCAACTCTAAATCTAGATCACTTCTTGTGAATCTAATCTTCTTATTCCCATTTACTGTAAATGATGATTTTACTATTTCTATAATCAGGTGCATATTCAGAATCTTCCCTTGGCCCTTCCATTGACAGCTCATGTATAATACTTAAAAACTAAACTGCTGCACTGTCAAACACAGCATTAATGACCAAGCTCCTTTCTCATACTGGCATGTCCTTATTCTCCCAATATTCCAGGATCTCAAGCCCAACACAGTTTTGAACAGAAGGAAGCAGCTTCCAAACTTGTTCTGCCAATCAACTTATTACCAACTTTGCCATTTTGTCCTATACAAATAATTTAAGATTTTCTTGATAATTTCCTTTTTTAGAGTACAATATTATCACCTCATACCTTTATACCACTACTGAGCTTCAAACTCCTCCTCTGCTAGTTCAGCTTCCAAAACATTGTTCAATTATCTTCTTCAACATGATTTTCCTTAGATATCTCCTCTCTACAGTAACTAAAAGCCTTTAAATTTTAATTAAGCCACCCTATCCAACATTCAGATATTTCCATCAATCATTTACCTCCGCTATCTCCCCAGATAAGCACTGGTATTCATATTCATTTTCACCCTCTCCCTTTCTCTCTGCTCTTTACAATCCACAGCTCTTGTGCCTACGATTCTTGAATTTGGAACACAGCTCTCCCCACCTCTCTGCCACTCCTTGTCCGTTGTCTCTCTCATTGACTTTAAACTTATTGTTACTGGTAGTCATCCCTGAAAGATGCCATCTCACTCTGAATCACTCCGGTACTAACAGTCATTCATATGCTACTGATCATTTCATGAATGTGTTCTTTTACATTATTTCATAATTATTTTTATGCTGTCCCCTTATAATTAGTCTGGAAGTCCCACAACATTAGAGAAACTCTCTTATTCAGAAGTTGGCGGGCACTCAAAATATGACTTTGAAATGAATGAGTGATGGTTCTGTCATGGCTGAATAGAGACAGTTATATTTTTAAAACTACGGTAGGATAGGCCTATGAAATGACATGAAGGATCATGTTTTTTTTTTTTTTTAATGGAGAATTAAACATGGTCTGCATTATTAGATGTCTTTCATCAAAATGGATTTCAATTCTTAATAACAGGTTTTCATACTCAGTTGTGGACATTTTGTCACATCTAGAAATGACAAGGTCTTCAATCATATGGCAAAGAATCTTAACTTGAAGAGAAAAATCCACTCCAAAACCTCATTCTGATTTAAAAAATGTTAAAATAGAAACAGACAGAGTAATTCATAAGAAATCCCTCCAATGGGGAGAAAAATGCAAAAATTCCGTCCATTTCACATACTATGTCTTGCTTCTAGACCCAAAGAAGACTGCTGTGTTTTTTGGCTGACACAGAGATCCCCTAGAAGAGACAGTCTCCCTTACTCAGCAGTGACTGCTAAGCACACCAGATTGTCATGGCAATGACTGTGGGAAAGGAGGAACACAATATGGAATATCTGTTCTAGAAAGACCTGCTCAAAATGATGTGTTCTTGTTGCTACATATGTTGCGTTTTTTCATTTTATAAACAGGATTAATTATGTATCTCCTCCTTTTTGCTACATTCTTATAAATGGAATTAACCTGTATTATTCTACCTGGTCCCTTTTACAATACCATAAAAGAAAAAAGTTCAGCTCCAAACCTCGTTACTCTAGTCTTTTGTTGCTTATTTAGAAGTTATTAAGAACTGCTCACATTAGGTACCAAAGGTATACTAATTATTCATATGGAAAAGAATAAAAGATTCTGAATATTATAATAATATTACATGCTATAAATTAACTATATTGCTCAAGAAAAGACGCTCCAGACTGGGAAGTCTCATGAACCAAAGTCTTAATTAAATATACTTATGGTTAGTGGATATCAGAACAAATTATTTCTGGTAAAGAATAGATAATAAAAATAGTCAAGTATGGTATATAGTGTATTTGGTGAAAGATCATTTTGACTAGTTTGCTTTATAAGTATAGCTAAACCCAAAAGAAGAAAAGAAGATGCTTCTTGAAAGCTAGTAATAACCAATTCATTTATGACTATTGTTCTAAAGATGAGTTTTATCAGAATAAATAAAGTAAAAAAGTTTATATGGACAATATAGCCTAATGGAAAGAGGGCTAAAATCCTAGTTCTGATATTTAGTAGTTGTAATCCAGGGCAAGGAACCAAACCACTCCGAGATTTAAGTTCTTCATCTCTAACAGTCTGGCTAATAATGCTCACTTGAAAGGGCTATTGAGGGGATTAAGTGAGATGACGTGTATGAAACAATTTATAAAGCCTAGCAAACAGAAAATACACAATAAAGAATGGCTGTTATTATTACTGTTGTTATAATGATTATAATCATCATTGTTTTATTATTCATTTATAGAACTGGAAATTTAAGAATATTCTAGTGAGTTTTTAAAAAAAGATTTATTTATTTATTTTAGAGAGAGGGAGTGAGCGAGAGCGAGCGAGCCAGGAGAGAGGCAGAGGGAGGAGAGAGAATCTGGAGCAGACTCCCTGCTGAGCTTGGAGCCTGACATGGGGCTCGATCCCATGACCCTGAGATCATGACCTGAGCCGAAACCCAGAGTCAGAAGCTCAACAGACTGAACCACCCCTGCGCCTATCCAATGAGTTTAATAGCCACCGTAAGTGGGCGAAAAAGTTTGCTACACTTTATAATCAGTTATTGATAGTAAGTGGAATGTACCACTGTTAAGCTTCCAATGTTTACCTTGATAATTATACGCAGAGGCATCTAAAGAGTCAACTATGTTACACATGCAAACAGTATAGTGAGCATTCAATAAATGGTAGTAGTGGGGTGTCTGGGCGGCTCAGTTGTTAAGCGTCTGCCTTCGGCTCAGGTCGTGATCCCAGGGTCCTGGGATTGAGCTCCGCATCGGGCTCCCTGCTCCGTGGGAAGCCTGCTTCTCCCTCTCCCACTCCCCCTGCTGTGTCCCTCTCGCTATCTCTCTCTGTCAAATAAATAAATAAAAATCTTAAAAAAGATGGTAGTCATTATTTACAACACAGAATTACAAATATGATTTAAAGTAGAATTTCTGTTTGTGTATAAAGATATACATACCTACAACTGAAAATTTCTTCTCAGGATTGCATCCCTAATCTTGTCAGATGTCACCTTTAATCCGGTCATCCAAGCCACAATGAACCCAGTCACCCTCACAACAACGATCAATCCCTAAACCAACTGCTCATTATCATTATCATCGTCTTTCCTTCCTTGATATAGTTCACATGCTTATCATTCCTTCCCAGGACTATTATAACATCATTACCAAATCTGATAATTACAGCTGAAATTGGGAGAGTAAACTGTCATCTCTCTTCTCTTAGAAATTACCCAAAAGCAACAAGAAGAACTAGAGATGGGAGTGCAAACGTGATCTTCCACAACAATAAGACACCAAAAACCCTGAACCACACAATAGGTGGAAAAGCTGTCAAAAATAGTGAAGATCAAACAGGCGGACAGGTGGAAGTGGGTGGAGGATACCCTTGGATTCTCAGAGAAAGCTAGCTCAAGATGCTTCTCCATGGTGAAGAGTGGGCCTGGAGTGCAAGGTCAAATATTTTTCCTTCAGCGCAAACATCAACAGGGTTTGTGGGCTGCCAGTGCTAAGAATGTCTCTGGGCCTGGTTCAGTCTGGAGAAGCAGAGAATAAAGTGCTAAGTAAGAAATCAGACAGAGAAGGTATTTTTGCAAGAAGTAGTCTGTTTGATAATCATCTTCTCTGGGAGGATTACAGAAATGCATTGGCTGGTATATGAAATAATTTTTTTCTGACTACATATTTCATCCATTTTCATGGATTAGAATGGCACTGAAAGTTGAATTTCCCATGCAACATCCTAAAAAAATGGTAACCTTTTAAAAAGGTAAACATTAAAAAAAAATGTTCCTTCTGTTTTAGAGTCAAATTTTATGGAAATCTCTCTCTTTTTTTACTGGAAACAGTCTCACACTTTCTAAATGAGAACTTACCCAACGATTCACTATTATGTATCATTCACTTATGACACTATTTTTATTAGGAAGTCTGTCCATATTCTAGACAGCAGTGTGTATTTAAGGAGCAGAATTAAATAATTAACTTTTCATTTTACTGCACAGAGTTTCTTCGATATTTATTCCTGTTTTGCTTTATATTCTTACACTTTAAATACTTTTTGACAGTTATTTAAGCTGAAAAGTTAATGTATTAGTATATTTTAGATTTTCTAAATATTAAAATGAGTTACAATTTTACCCATTTAAGTCAAAGAAAGAAATTAGTGGTTAATTTCGTTGCTGCTGCAATCACAGGACAGATACATAATAAATGCCTCTTATTGTTTTCATCTGGAAATTGGGTTCGCAGTATATAACCCACCAAGGAGAAGTTACAAAGAGGTCTTTTCTTTCTTGAATATCAGTTACCTTTGGAAGCACGCCAGGCATACCAGTTTTATATTCAAAATGATCTATAACAAAACCATGGTATGTTCCAGGACTACTTAATTGGTAATACTTTTTTTATAGTGTATTATTTAAAGTATAAAAACTCAAAACAACAATAAAATTTCTTATCTAGTATCGGTTTTTGGCCTTGAGACAAGAACATCCTTGTCTAAAGTCAGTAATATATTCCCTGAAGGAGAACCGAGCACCCCTGCGTGCCAGACAGAACTTGTACACGGCACTGAGGTACCAGTATGATTAACGAGAACAGGAGACCCAACCCTCGAGGAATCTAGGTTCTAGTCAAGGAGAGAGGCTGGTGCCCCTGTGCTATCATTTTAGGGCTAAGAAGGAAAATCCATTGTGTACAAATCTCATCTATGACTATTAAGAGTGCCTGAAGTTCCTTAAAGCCAGAGCCTTCTACATCTTAGCAGTATAGTTTTAGCAAGGTGCTGTGGTCATAGTAAACAAATACCCTGGGGAGGGAACACATTAAAATACTAGCAAGGATTTATATGTTACTGTGATTTAATTTAAAAGTATGTCTGTGTACATGTGTGTATCTTGTATTATTTTGGGATTAACGTATTGAAACAGATCACTAAGAGAATGAAAGTTCAGATGGGTAAAGTCGGAAGGTCAAGAAGACAAGATATTGAGATGTGAAGAACGTACCAGGAGGGTAAGAACTGTGTGAAATATCAAACATAAGAGCATTTCGGCTGTCTGGGCAACAGCTGAAAGGCTCCTGCTGGGAGGAGGGCAAACAGTACACAGAAGTGAGACAGAGCAGTGCCTGTGTGGAAAAACTTCGCCCATTGCACTTTGGCTGGAGGCTGGCTCTTAGAGTAAGGATTAGGTGTGCCACAAGCTTTTAATTTGGCCTCCATTTCAGCAGCTCCAAGCTCTGGCACAAGAGAAGACCAGAGCTTTCTACTTGCTCAGGTAGGACTGGGGACATCGAGCTGCCACCCGGCCCGACGCCCGCTCCAACTTCGCCCCAGGCCAGGTGCAGCCCCAAACGCAAGGGTGGACGCCCACCAGACCGGTCACCTCAGGTGTAGAGTTACTAATGGAATTCAGAAGGAAAGCACTATTATCAGTTCTGGTGGGGTCTTTCTGGGCTCCCTGAGTACGGGTTCACATTCAGTTTCGTTTGGTGTTCTTTCTTGCAACATATGTGGCTCAGGAGCTGAGGAGGAATGTGTCTAATGGAATCCGCTTTCAATTATCCTCACTTCCTCAGTGAAGCGTTGCCTGACTTTTCCAGGCAGAATAAGTTGCTTCCTCTTTTGGGTTTTCACTTATTATGCTGTACTGCAATTATCTGGGAGCTCTCTATGGCAGGGGTCTCAAAAGAAGCCCTATCAATACATGTGTAGAAGGATAATATTTGAAGTATTAATCAATGTGCTTAATGGGTTTCCTCCCTGGATATTTTCTACTTTGCAAATCTACTCTGCCCCCACCTCCCAGCCTCAGGAGCAAAGATATTCTATACTCTTTGCCCTTAAGGTAAGGTTATTAAACAGAAATGCAAAGAGAAGACAAAGAAATAGTTAATTCTTGATTTTTATATTAAAATTCTGACACTGAAGTCTAAACAACAGTTCTGGAGACAAATGCTAAGTAGGTTTTTCTCAACACTCTCCCTTACCCAGCTCCCCGACTGTCTCCCCACCACCACCTCCCCAAAAATCTGTGGGCTGAGGGAGGCAAGTTGGAGAGGATAGAGATACTCTTGAGTGGATGTCCAAGACTAAAAACTGGGAGAAACTGGGTGACAGAGAGCTGGTGGGAGGGGAGCGTGACTTTGGTTTTGTGACTTTTCTTCTAGAACCCAGGGAGGCAGCAGCTTTGCAACTGTGGCCAGCATGGCACGGGATCAACTGAGGAAGCCAAATTGCCTGGGTCAGGGAGGACTGGAAGCACGTTTGCTGAGTTTTCTGAGGTTCACAAGTGACATGGGAGAGCAACCATATTTTCCAGAGGCCCTTAGTAAGACACAGAAGTTACCTGACAGAGCCAGCCAGCATGCTGCAGGTGGCACTGTGTCATGCTGAGAGGACCCTGCACTGCACCTGGCACGGACAGCGCAGTGTGTGGGCAGATGCGAGCTTCAGCCAGTAGACACCCGTTTTGTGAGGGGATCACCAAGAACCAGACAGGACACTGTTCTTTTCAGAGGGTGCCAATGTGACCACGTGCCAACTGAGACCAAACCATCTTCTCTGATGCTACTAGGCAGCCTTAGAATTTAAGTGCTTCTCAAAGGAAAAAATAGGGAGAACCCAAAATTTATTGAATTATCATGAATTCACCGAGAGAATCCTGAGGTAACTGAGTTGAGTTATAAAGAAACAAAGATTAATAATAACAGCAAAGACATACACACACACACACACACACACACACATAGAAGATATATATAATATATACACACACACAGTGCTTATATGGATCAGGAACTATTCTAAAACCACTGGATAGATTAAATCATTTCATCCTCACGGCAACTGCGTGGGGTAAGTACCATTCTTCTACTTAATTTATAGGTGAAGAAACTGAAGCTTAGTGAGATTAAGCAACCTGCCCACGTTGCCCAAGTGGCCCAGTGGTAAGGGGCAGACCTGGGATTCAAAGCAGGCAGTCTGGCTGTAGTCTGGGCTCAGACATTACAATCTGGCATATGTGGATACTGGGGTTGCCAACTTCCTTGCCTCATGTAAATATGTGTTGAATGTGTGAATAAATGAATGAGTGATGATTACATCTTGGATTCTTTGTACTTGGTACTATAGTTCAAGTTCATTTAACATGGTTCTTATGCTAAATTACAAATATAAGTTCTTTCATCTAAAAGGGCAACATTATTCTAATAAGTTTTTGAATACATGGCTTGCACATAAACATTTTACGTTAAGGAATGAATATGGCTTGCTGTCACTGTTACTTTACTTAAGACATTCCAGCTGACTCATCGTTCCCCAGCCCAAATCAGATTTTGAGATATTTTGTTTTATTCTTCCTTACCTCTTATTTATTTCATCTACTATAATTACCTCTTTTTCAGTCTTAGTGCTTTTTTAACCCTTACCTATCTAAATAATCCACACGTTAAGACCCCCTAGTTTCTAATATCTACTATCTTACATAAAGTATTGTTAACATTCTATGATGGATTCCTTAACGTAATAAAAATCTATTCATAGAACCAACTATTTGGTGGTAATTATAAGGCTAAAATACCAAAAGGCTGAACCATTTAAAGCTTTGTTTTATTTAAATTCCAAAGAAGTACATGCAAGTTAAATAGAGCCCAGAGGAAAGAGGTTTACACAAAACAGAAGGGGACAGGCCTGGGAAGGGCCCCTCCCAAATATCCATCTCCTCAAGTTATCAGCTCTCCTCCATCATCATGTCGGAGAAAGCAAGAGTTGGTCCTCTGAGGACAGTTGATGATTTAAACAGATATAGAGGAGGAAGGAAAGCATTGCAGGTAAGGAATAACATGGGCAAGAGCACTGAGTTGGGAAAAAATCAAGGTAACTATACCCTCCAATTCCTGGTTGGAGATGTGTGTGCGTGCGAGGTATATTTGTTTATTTTTCAAGTACTGTACTGAGATTTGACTGGAAAGGTGAAATGAGCTGTAGAGCTGGAGTTGCAAAGTGATGGCCATATTTTGCAATCAGAAAGAGCTGAGTATGGCTGCCTGCCCTACATGGAGTAGTAGAACCCCCCAGTTGCCCACAGTTCCCAGCTAGCCTTTTCATTCATTAATGCTACCAGCCTGATCCCTGTATGCTTGTGAATTTATGATTCTAGAACAGTGGTTCTCAATCCTGCATGTTGTAGATTTTAGGGAACTATTAAAAATGCCACTTCCTTGGCTCCATCTTACATCAACTGAATCAGAATCTCTCAGAGTTGGGCTCGCACTTAGGTGTTCCCTGACATACAGCAGGGTTGAGCACCACCGTCCTATGAGGTCTTAAGTGCTAGATGAAGACAATTCTGATTTTATGGTTTTTCTTGCAGACTCATAGTACTCAGTCCTGCCTGACATTAGAGTTGACTGGGATGACACAAGTGCTCAACTCTTAGCAATTCTGGCTTAACTGGGATAAGGAGGATAGGCATTCCTAATTTAAAAAGAGAAACAAAAATCTCATTTAAATGGACAGTCAGATTGAGATGAGTGATAAGGAATGTGAAAGCCACAGGTCTCTGAACAAAATAACATGAAGAAGGTACTGGGTATCAACCCAGGATATGAACTAGAAGGTGCTAAGGTCAGAGAAGAGAAAATGAGGAGGTGATTACAGCAGTCTAGGTTTACATTTACAATGTAAATTTACAGTACGATGGAATGAAAAGACTCCACTGGAGAAATGTAAAGATGTACGTTATTGTTACAGATTCATAAAATTCCCCTGCAACTTCCTCATCTCGCATTGGCCCTCAAACAACTCTGAAGCTACCTCGGTGTTCTAACCGACCAACAAATAAGAAAACAAACTATCTTAACTGAGAATTTAGTTTCAACTAGTGTTGGGCTGGTAGCTCCCTTAAACACCTGACACAGGCAAATGCACATCCCTCTGGAGAAATCCAGATACAATTCAGGCAATTCTCAAAGAATTCCCCTTGATATAGTTCCAAAAAATATGGACTCATGGTGAAAAATAAAAAAACACACAGGAAACAAGACACCAAGCACAAAGAGAAGAAAATAGATCCATAAAGGTTTCAGCTATTGGAATTATCAAACATGGATTATAATAGTGTGTCTAAAGTGTTAAAGGGAACAAGAGACTATATGAAGAACAAGGGATGATTAAAACTGACCAGCTGGTTTTGAAAAAGTAACAAAAAGAAGTCTGAGAGATGAAAAGTATGGTTGGGATTAAGAGATAATTAGTAAACTCAAAGATAAACCCAAGTAAAAAGATATGGAAAATATGAAAGGCAGATTAAGAAACAGGAGATGGTGAGAAAGATCAAGACCCAGAACCCTAAGGGAAGAGAATGAGGCAGAGGCAATATTTGTAGATATAAGAGTGAATGTTTTGCAAAAGTGGTGAAAGGCATGGATTCAAAGATTTAAGAAATCTCACAAAGCCCAAATAAGATTACAAAGAGAAATCCATTCCTACATATATCATGTGAAAGTAAAGCACACCAAAGACAAAGGAAAGGTCTTTGAAGTAGCTAGAGAGAAAAGTCTGATAACACAATTTCTCAGTAGCAAAATAAAGCTGAGAGAATGTAATCCCAACCCAGAACCATATACTCAGAACAAGTATCCTCAAAGAATAGAGAAATGAAAGATACTTTCAAATGAAATTGCCACCAACAGTCTCTCACTAAAAGCAACTTTTGAAGATGTTCTTTGGGCACAAGGGAAGGTCTACTGTGCAAGAGAGGAGAATAAGCGAAGACAGAGGTGAATATGGGATAAGTCTGTATATTAAAACCACTAGGGTAATCACTTAAAAGAAGCAAAATAGCGCGTAAGTTCCAAACTAGTAGATAGAAAGATGGAAGGAAAGAAATATCAAGAAAGGCCATTACTTGGCTACATGGTAGATTTATGCTGTGAGTTTTTAAAACTTCTAATTTGTTCTTTTCAGTACTGCTTAAAGCATTTATAATGAATGTGCAATATGTTTACAAAAAAGTTACATGTCATTCTGCTTTTCCATTTCTCCTTTATAACACTTATCTCAGGCAAGTTTTACTTGATTAGTCTGTTGTACGCTCCAAGCAGGCAAGGACTGTGTGCGTGAATTTTTCCTTACTACTGTATCCTCAAGTCTTAATTCACTACCTGGCATGTAATATTATGCTCAAGAAGTATTAAATGAATGGATGAATGGATAAATGAATAAAAGAATGAATGACTTCATACTGACTGCATATGCAGTTTATGTTAGGTTGAATAATCCACCTCCCCCCCACCCCCGCCAAAGATCGCCACATCCTAATCCTTAGAAGCTGTTAATGTTACCTTATATGGCAAAAAAAAAAAAAAAAAAAAAAAAAAAGGACTATGCAGATGTGGTTAAGGATCTTGAAATTGGGAGATTGTTCTGGAATATCTGGCTGGGCCCTAAACGCATCACATGTATGCATCTTTATACAAAGGAGGCAAAGGGGGATTTGATACAGACAGAAGAAGGGGAGGCAATGGGACCCCAGAAGAAGAGGACGGAGTGAGGCAGCCACAACCTGAACGTTGCTGGCAGCCGTCAGGAGCTGGGAAAGGTAAGGAATGGTTCCTTCTCTAGACCTTCTGGAGGCAGTGAGGCCCTACTGACATCTTGATTTTAGCCAGGTGATACCGATTTTGGACTTCCGGCTTCCAGAACAGTGAGAGAATAAATTTCTATTGTTCTAAGCTGTCAAATATGTGGTATGTTGTTATAGCAGCCACAGGAAGCTAACAGAGTAAAGTGAAGAGAAATCAAACAAGATAATCATTTGCAGCCCAGAGTGAGGGGGAATTAGTGTGCTATTCACAAATAGGAGTTCAGTGGGGAAAAGAAGGAGTCTGAATTGGACATGTTATATTTTTGAAAAAGACAAAGACAATATATGCAGGCATTATAAACCTGTCTCCCTTCCTGGACTGGGGGCCCCTAAACAGCAGAGAATTATGCCTTTCTTCTTTGAATTCCTGGTAGCTACCTATCGTATAGCCATTTGGTACATGTTTGGAATAACAGGCCTAGTGAGATCATAGAATTTTTGCTGAAGACACTTAAAAGAATGTCCAGCATTAGGTTTATGAATAAGGAGGAGATTTTAAATATCCAGACTACATTTCGTTCCAGTTACAGTGGATAATCCAGAGTTGCCTACATCTAGTACTTAGTATAGTGCCTAATTTTAGAAGAAAGTCAGTAACATTTTGAAATGAATGAATGAAAAGAATGAATGAATCTAAGAAGGAGGAGTTATTAGATGTTGTCCTTAAAAGTGATCTGCTTGTTTCTTAAAAAATTAAACATAAATTTATCAAACAACTCAGCAATTCTACTCCTAGGTATCCACCCAAGAGAAATGAAAACGTATGTCCACATAAAGATTTCTTATGAAAGTGTCCAGAGGAATATTATTCACAGTAATAAAAAAGTAGAAACAATCCAAATTTTACCAAATGACGAATAAATAAACAAGATGTATTTTATCCATACAAGGGAATATTATTCAGCATTAGAAAGGAAGAGACTACTGACACACACCAGAACACGGCTGAGCCTCAAGAGCACCACTCTACGTGAGAGAAACTGGGTGCAAAAGACCACCTATAGTATAAGAAACGTGTGGAAGAGGCAAATTTACAGAGAGAGCAAGCCGATTAGTGGTTTTGTAGGGCGACGGTGGAAACAGGGAACGGCTGAAAAGGGGCCTAAGAATTCTTTCTGGAGTGATGGAAATGTTCTAAAACTGGATTGTGGTGATGGTGGCGCAAGTCTGTAAATTTACTAAAATCTATTAAATTGTATATTTAAAATGGGTGAGTTTTGTGATTATGTCTCATTAAAGCTGTTTTTAAAAAAGTCATACGCTTAAAAAATGTGCCGATTATAAAGGTAGAAAGTGCTTTTTGCCCAGATCACATCTTCAAAACGATGTAACTCCTGCTGAAACAGCACTGCGTTCCCGCGGGAGCCGCGCGGCTGCCATCTTGTAAAAAACGGAAATAATTTGTGATATTGACAGTGCGGATGCTTGATGTAAGAGCCTCAAAAAACATTTTTCCATCCAGGTTTAGTAATACCCTAACAATCATAAAAATGTGAAGGGACATTTGGTAGCCTTTTATAGACTTCATTTACAAGGCAGATGCTGCTCCTTAGAAGTGTGTGCTCTGTAGCTTAATTCCATTTTTCCGTACAGTATGTACTCGTTTTGGGTAGGCTGAAAATGAAGACAAAAAAAGACGACTTTATTTAGCTGTTTCTTTTCTTTTCTTTTTCTAGGAGAGTGAGGAAAAAATTGATTTTAACCAATAAGAGACAGTGGTCAAAGTGACAGTGCTTTGTGAGGTAATGAAGCACTCTGTATTATTTACTAATAATAATAGCTCATGCTTATTAAATGCTCACTCTCTGCCAGGAACTGTGTTAACTCATATATATCGTCTCCTCTAACCCTCGGAACAACTGTATAACGTGCTTAGCGTTACTCCTATGTAATCAAGAAGAGGACCGAAGCCAGAGACGAGGTAGGTACCCCACTGAAGGCACCAGGCTGGTAACCAGGGCCAGGACTTGCAGGGCCAGACTCTGCTGCGCTAGGACTGTCAGAAAGCACTAACTGCCGCCCACAGAATTAGTACAGATTTAATGTTCAAAATCAGGAAACTGAAAAGTGTAATTTAGAAGATTTAAAAGCCAGTATTTTTAAGTATCTTCTAGGAATTGAACATATCCACACGATAAACGCCCAAATTTCTGTCTTCGGACCCGACTGTTCATCTGAATAAAAAAGACTTGTATATCTATAGCTTCCAACTTGAAATCTCCACTTGCATTCTGAGAGATATCTCTAACTTAATACATTCAAAGCCAAACTTTTTAAAACCTTCTCCTCCCCAAGTGTTCTCCATCTCAGCAAAGAGTACCTACAAATATCCACATCTCAGTAAATAGCACCTACATATATCCACCTAGGCCAAAATCTTTAAAATAGATCCTGATCACTCCTTACATCCTCCATTGTTACGATCCCAGTCAAACCACTGCCATTTTTGCTGGATTACTGGACTAGCTGTCTGCACTCATTAAGGTAGGTTGGCTGCATTAAAAAGGACTTGAAAATATATAGTAGGTGAAAGGGATTTTTAAAAAACAAGCATAATGGTTCATTATAAAGTCAGGTTGACAGATCAAAAGGGCAGTCTTCTTCCAGAGGTCATTCAAGGCCCCAAGTCAAAGGAAGCACTGCTATCTCCAAAAGTGCCTCCTATGTCTGCCCCTTCCAAAGGGAGAGTTCACTGGGGATTGTGGGTGGGACATTTTTATGCCCCACCTACAAGTGGGGCCCTCAAGTATCCCACATCACTCCTGCTTACATTTATTGGCTAAGACCCAGTCATACAGCCATGCCAAATTGCAATGGAGCCTGGAAAATGTGGTCTAACGGTGTTCCCAAGAAAAGGAGAAAGAACTTTGGGGGATAGCTAACGGTCTCTTCCATATCCCCTCATTCTAAAACTCTGGCTCTCGGGTGGTGATTCTGACATGGGAAACAATTTTTTTTTGTCTTTGAGAGCTCTCATTAAATCCAAGGATTGGCCACGGTAGGTGAAAAGAGGCAGTTGTGTAAGAATCACATCTAATTTCAGAGTAGAAATGCTTTTCTGAAGGAAGCAGCCCTGACAGGTGCCACCTAAAACACAATTTTATGCTAAATCAGATGATAAGTGGCAATATACATGATACCGAGGTTCACTAGAATGGTATTTTCTTTCTTTCTTTCTTTTTTTTAAAAATATTTTATTTATTTATATGAGAGAGAGAGAAAGAGAGCACAAACAGGGGGAGGGGTAGAGTGAGATGGAGAAGCAGACTCCCCTCTGAGCATGGAGCCTGACGCGGGGCTCGATCCCAGGACCCTGAGATCATGACCCGAGCCAAAGGCAGACGCTTCAGCGACTGAGCCACCCAGGCACTCCTAGAATGGTGTTTTCTAAAGAAGTTACCCGAGGGCCTGGTTTCACTTAGATAACAGGAGAACAATTTGAGGAAGGAGGTGAAAATATACATGGAATCACAGAGAGCTCATCAATTACAGGAGAATTGTGCATTTTTTCGATGAGGGGAGAAATGACAAGAGTTCTAAACTAAGTCTCTGGAAGTCAGTTGATTGGAAGTCAATCAACCAACCATTTATAGTACATGGGTAGAGGGAGAAGAATCACAGGGATTTAGATTTTTCTGTTGAGGGGACAAAGTAGCTTAGGGGATACAGTCAGTAAGAGCACCTTTGTGCTCTGACCTGTGTCCCACAGAGAAAGTTACCGTAAGGGAAGGAACTGGTCCCAAGTGGCTTCAGTGGAGGCACAGTATCAAAATGAAGATAAAAGAGGATTCTGGGCAATAAATCTTTTTCGACTCTGTAAATACCCCCCTTTCAACATAAAGGCTCTTTAAAGAAATAAGAAAACAAAGCTTTCAGAAGGGGCTTGATACATTATTTATGAACTTATCAAGTGGAAAAAAAAACACCCACTCAGACATTTTAATAAAAACTTTCAACTAATGTATCTAATTTTATTGGTATTAAAAAAAAAGCCAATTATGAACTGGAAAGTCATTGTTTGTTAAACTGCTACATGCTTTCTGCAAACAGAATGTTTACAAACCACTTGGAATCACTTTTCCAAAGTTTCAGTTTCTGAAGGTCAAATAACTATGTAACTGCTTAATAAAGAAGCAAAAAAAGTACCTCTAAATATCTCTCAGCTCTGATGGGCTTATATTCTGCTCCTTAGGTGAGGTATTAGCAAAGCTTATTTATTTTCATTTCCAAGGCTTTTATTTGCTCATTCCCTTGTGGTAAAGCTGATTTCCATGATGATTCCCTTCTTAATTTTAATACCCTTTTTACTCATCATATAGACATAAGAATTTTCCATAAAATAATGAAATCCTTGCAAAGGAAATGAAGACAACTCAGAGAGTAAAGTAAACTAGCTCTTTTTTCAATTAATTGATCCACTGTCATGTGCATATAAGATTTTTTTAAACCTAGGAAAATAAGGTTAATTAACATAAAAAAGCCTCACTCCTCTAGATGCTGAATTTTGTATTTTACCCATGCTGCCTTAAGTGCCTTGATTTCCCAGTAATGACCTAGTTCTCCTAATGAGGAACATTAACCCCTGGCTGTAGCTGTCCAGGACTTAATTGTCAACTGCAGCTGAAATAGGGGAGTTTGCCGATCAGCAGGTATGCGGTATATTAACTCATGTCATTTCAACCCCTAATAAATAAATCTGTTGCTAAGGCAACAGGAAGATCAGCTCTATCAGTATTCTCCCCTCCCGGTAACCAGCTTCCCCCATCCCCCTCCAACCCCTCTTTTGGAGGAAACTGCCTTTCACACCAAGCTTAGGAAAAAGAAGGAAATTAACTACATGTAACCATAATTAGAAGTAACATCATTTCTCATCCTAGAAACATATCTAAATTAATAAAAAAGGACAGCAAAGAGAGAAATGCTTTTGACTCAGATCACGATAAATTATTTCCTTCAACAGGAGATAGGCACTATGAGGTATACATCTGAGTAAGAACAAATCTCAAACATTTCGGCTCTTTGTGTTTCTGAATTTTCCCCTTCTTTTGTTTAACCAACAAATGATGTTAGCCTGAATAGTGCTGAAATAGCTAATTAGTTGCATAGCCAATAAAGATGATACAAGGCGAAAAAAAAACCTTACATATTTTATAATAGTTATTGCTATTCTAACTTAGAATTCTTTGGTGTGATTGAGAAAAAAAGAAAAAAGAAAAGAAAAAAAAGAGAAAGAAAAATCTGGACACTGAACCTTAGTCTGGATAACCCAGAAAAGCCATGCAATCTCATTCACTTGGGATTGTAAAAAGGAGTTTAGAAAGTAATTTCAATGAATTGTTTTAAAATGGTTTACACATCTGGATTATGGCAGAGGGGTAGGTGAAAAAATAACCTACAAGGATCTTCCCTTCTGGATTTATTTTTCAGTGATAACTAAGATATTATTTTGGTTTTAACCAGTTTGAGCCTTTCTTCCGAAACGCCATAATTACACTTTTTCTATTACCCTTCTGTTAAAATGAATGATTCCATTTTAACAGAGTCCTAAGGGATTTGTATTTATAACTCCTATAAAGGCATTTCACTATTAAAAAAAAAAAAAATCCAAACCCAAAACAAACAAAACATATGTTCTGTAAAAGAAATGCTGATCTCATGACCATCTCCATCTGCCTTTTGGTTAATTGAAGCCTTTTGTATTTTCATTTCTTTCTTCTCAGGATGAGAAATTTGTCCTCAACTGGACTTACTGAATGAGTAAGAGTCAATCACCAAAGAGTCACCCTAGGATTCATCATCATCAACATTAAGTAACATCAACTAAATATCCTACATATCCTGCAGGTATTCCAGCTAGATGCTATTGAAAAAAATCTATCCCCCTCCCCACCCCCAAAAAAGTTTCTGTCTCTATCCTGGAGAACCTTAGGATCTAAACCAAATGACACCACTTAAAACATGGAATGAGTAGGGCTAGGAGGCAGTGTGGAAACTGCAGTTTTGTTACACGCTTACGTGGTGCAGTGGAATGCACAATGCCCTTGGTGCATGAAAATCCACAGTCAGGGGAATTCACGCATCACTGGAATTTAAATCAGGGCACATGTCTGCGGAAGGCAGAGGATTTCAGGGCATCTCTAAAAAAGTATAATGGTAACTACCATCATGAAAAGAGAGACAACACCATACATTCAGAGCAATAGAAGGGATATTAAGTCCTGAAAAAAAGAGGAAAGAGTGTGCTAAATAGAGATCAGGTCAACAGGGATCATATGAAAAAAGGTTTAGTGACTTGGAAGGAGAAATATATTTAACACCCCCCCTCCCCCCGCATATCACATACATGACATAAATATATGTAACAAAGAAACAGGTAAGCTATCTACCTACCTATCCATCACCATTCATCTGCTCAGTCATCTATCTATATCACCTAGCTATCTACTTCCCAACTCACTCACTCCTGACCTGTGGTGTTAAGTAAATCAGTCTAGTACAAAGATTTTTATCAAAAGATTTGTGATAGAATGAAGCAAAAGCAGACGTGGGTCTTGAGTGATTGAAGATGACTGTCATAAGCATACCATAATCAAATAGCATCTTTTGCAGAAATTAGTATGTTTAAGGAGTGAGTCAAGTTTAGAGAACTTTTTAACCCTGTTAGGAAGAAAAGGATAATGAGAGCTTTAGTTTATGATATTCCAGAGATAATAACACCAAGACAGTAATGACTATAGGTGAACGTTCTTTATGCTGACGTGGTATGTCAAAAAAGTTAAAAACAGCTCAAGAGGTAATGAGAAACCAAAGCTGAATCTGTTATTTTTTCATATGTTTAATAGCTTGGAAAAATAGCAAGGCATCTAGGAATGGAATTATAGAAAATATAAATGGAATTTTGTTAAGGCTATCTTTTTTTTTTTTTGGCCATGAATTTGAATTTCCCAGTATTTATTTCCCTACCAGTTATAAAAATCTTATATCAGATTTCCAGAGATGCATCTGATAGTACTACTTTAGAAGACAAAATAAAACCATGAGGTGATATACCACATCATAACCTAAGCCAGGTATTTGAATACAACTTTTCAAAGACTCTAATGAAGTTCTCCAGAGAGATTTTTGTTTTTTAAACGACAGAGTTCACTTGAAATTTTTTAAGGACAAAAACCAAGCAGCCAACCAGCCAACCAACCAACACCATCAAACATACAAACAAAAACACCGATAGGCAAAGAAATATAACTGAAGAGAGCTTAGCACTGAATTGAGAATGCCTATAATCAATTCCTTACATCGAAGATATTTAACTGTGAAAATGAACAGTGCTACTGGAAAGCATGTGTGGCATCATCTTTTCTAGATATCAGGACAAGTAAGATGGATTCTCATAGGTCTCACTTTGGTGGAGTGTGCTGAAAGGCAGATGGCCAGACCACATGATCATCTTTTCCAGAACTATAATTCTGTGAGGATCATTTCTCCCTAAGAAAAACAGATTTATACATAACACTGAAATAGAAGAAGAACATTGGTGTCCAAAATCTAACACTTTGCTTCTCAGTTCTCATCCTGCCATAGCACCTGAAGACTGTCCTCCAAAAGTATCCTTTTGCCAGGTAATGACCAGTGAGACCTGAAAGACTGAAGACAATCTATTCGCTAAACCTTCCCCAAGTTACTTGGACAACAAGAAAACCAAGGTGAGTTACCTTGCTCTGAAAAGCATAACATCCAATAACTTTACATCTTTTCAGAAGGCAGTCATCAATTTTGTTTTCAAAGCTGTATTTTTAAACCTCAGAGAGTCAAAGAATGGAAAAAAAAAAGTAATTTATTTTACTCTCAAGTAATAAAGTATAATTTTCCATTTTATATCAATCATTTGTTTTCAGTTAGAAGTCGCCAAAGTTTCTAAAAATATAGTACGTCAAATTCTTTTAATATTACAGTACATGATTTACCTAAGTATGCTTCAAATCTGTTTTTATTTCTCAACGACTGGGCCTCTTCCTTTCCAAATTTACACCCTTAACCACAATCCACATTGCATAAATTGTTTTATCATTACTTTATGGAAAATATTGCAAGTAACATATAGCTCATAAAAAGTCGCTCCACTTCAAGTGAAAAGCTCTGACAATTTCCCCATAGTCCATGTAATGGGGTCATGGTGAAACTTATCACCATAGCTACACCTAACAATTTCAAACTCCTCAGCAGGCGTCATAGCTCACTGCCACCTTACCTTTCTTAGAACACACCCATTTATGTGCCACTCGGAGGGACTTTAAGATCAGAACAGAATTTCTTGTGTCAATAGATCTCTCCTACTGCCCCCTAACTACTGAGCCCATGTGACACAAATCCTCTTTGGTCTGAGAAAGTTCTCTCATATATGATGAACACTTGTTTGCCATCAACTGTGAAACCTCAATATCAATATGCCATATAAACCTAAATGTTAATAGTTTAACATTCAGGGCAAGAAAAATGAGTCTACGAAAACTAAAAATTAGGCAGTTCTGATGACTGATAGCAGACATATTCTTACATATGTCCTTATCAGTTCTGCTTGACAGTGGTTCTCAACATGTAGTTTGTGATTCCTGGGGGTATTCAAGCCCTTTCGTGGGGCTGCAAAGTCAAAATATTTTTACAATAATATTATGATATAATTTGCCGTCTTCACTGTGCTGACATATGTCCCAATAGTGAAGAAGCACTGATGGGTAGGAGTGCTGATACCTCAGCGTGATTCAAGACTGAACTGTCGTTGTCTTCTTAACCACCTGCACTTGCAGTAAAAGAAAAAAAAAGTCAGTTTCACTTAAGAATGCCCTTGAAGAAGCATTAAAATGACTAATTTTATTAAATTTCATCCCTTCAAGAGACTTCTTTTAATATTCTGTGTGATAAACTGGAAACACACACACCGCATCTTTGCGTACCAGGGTGTAATGGCTGTCTTGAGAAAAAGTATTTATATGAGTGGTTGAGTTATGAGCTAACTAGCTGCTTTTTTCAAGAAACTCTAACTTTGCTTCTAAGAACTGATAGACAAACCGTGGTTCATCAGACTTGGGTGTTTGGCAGACATTTTCTCAAATGTGAGCTATGTGAACATGTCCCTTCAAGAAAACAACTGATAATATTTGTTGCAATGGTAAATTCGAGATTTTAATTGAACACTGGAATTCTGGAAAAAAGTGTATCTACATCGTGAGCCTGACAACTTCCCAATAATCAAAAATTTCTCTGATCTCAGTGGTGATATTAACAATGTGATTCTTTGATTTTTTGTCAAATACTTGGAAGATCTGCACAAGTCATAAAACCTATATTTTCCAAGTGACCAATGCACGATGTTCCCAAATCCATTTAAACAGCAAGTAAGAGTATATGAAGAGTCATCGAATGGTTTCAAAGTGACCTTTGAGAAACTCCTATTGGCCGAGTTCTGGTGTAGCAGCAAAGAATACCTACAATAATCTGAGCAGGTCATTAAAACACTCTTTCCTTTTCCAACTCTCTCTGTTGAGGCAGAATTTTCTTCAGAAACCTCCACCAAAACAACATATTGCAACAGATTGAATACTTAAGCAGATATAAAAATCCAACTCTCTTCTACTTAGACAGACATTATAGATTTACAAAAATGTAAAATAATGTCACTCTTCTCACTAATTTTTTTGCTTTCTAAAATATAGTTATTTTCATAAAAATACATTAATATTAACATGTCTGGTTCCTTATTGTTACTTTTCAACGATTTGATGTAGATTTTTAAAAGGTTTTCCTTAGTTTTAATTTCTAATACACTAAACATTGATAGGCGTAACTCTAATAAAAAAAAAAAAGAGAGCTCTATGGCGTCCCAATAATTTTTAAGAGTGCAAAGGGGTCTTTAGATCAAAGAGTTGGAGAACC
>NC_135715.1:110152442-110232442 GCF_964656455.1 Halichoerus grypus
TTTATCTATTTTTTCTTTTGTCACTTGTGCTTGTGATGTTTTCTCAGAAAGGTCTGCTTAATCCAACGACATGAAGATTGACTCTTATATTTTCTTCTAAGTTTTATAGTTTTAGTTCTTACATTTAGGTCTATAATCCATTTGGCATCAATTTTAATGCACGGTTAAGGAAAGAGTCCAACTTTATTCTTTTGCTAATGGATACACAGTTGTCCCAGCACCATCTGTTGAAAAGACTAGTCTTTCCTTATTAAATTATGTCAGCACTCTTGTCAAAAACCAACTGATCATAAGCATTAGGGTTTATTTCTGGACTCCCAATTCTATTTCATCAATCTTTATGTCTCTCATTATACCAGCATCACACCGTCTTGGTAACTATAGCTTTGCACTAAGTTTTAAAATTAGGAGAGGTCCTTCATTTTTGTTCTTTTACAGAATTGTTTTTACTATCTTAGATACCCTGAATTTCCATATAAATTTTAGGATCAGTTTTTTATTAAAAAAAAAAAAGGGCAGCTAGGATTTTGATAGAGATTGCCTTGAATCTAGATCATTTGGTAGACTACTGCCAATTTCACAATATTAAGTCCTCTAATACACAAACATGCAACATCTATTTGTTTAAGGTCTTCCAACAATTTTGGTAGGTTTTAGACAATTTTTCTACTGCTTTTGTTAAATGTGCTCCTATTTGATTTTTTGTTGCTATTATAAATGAATTGTTTTCTTAATTTCACTTTTATATTGTCCATTGTTGGTATATAGAAATACAATTGATTTCTGTATACTGCTCTTGTACCTCGCAATTTGCTGGTCATTTATTAGTTGTAATAGATTTTAATAGATTTCTTAGAATTTTCTATAAAGATCCTGTCATCTACAAATATAGTTTTATTTCTTCTTTCCAATCTGGATGCTTGTGTTTCTTTTTCTTACCTAATTGTCTTGACTAGAGCCTCTAGTATAATATTGAATAGAACTGGTGACAGCAACACTCTTGCCTTGTTGGAGAAAAGCATTCACTCTTTCACCATCACATAGCTCTGTTTTTACATAGATGCCTTTTATCATACTGAGGAAATATCCTTTTATTCCGAGTTTAATAAAAGGTTGCTGGATTTTTCAAATGATTTTTCTAATGAGATGACCATTACCTTGATACCGAAATCTGACAAAAACATTACACTGTCCCATCAGCTTGAGCTGCCATAAAATACCACAAAATGAGTGGCTCAACAATAGGAATTTATTTCTCAAAGTTTTGCAGGCAAGGAATTCCAAGTTCAAGGTGCTGGCCAAGTTGGTTTCCCAGTGAGGACCCCCTTCCTGGCTTATAGAAAGATGCCTTCCCGCTGTGTCCTCACATGTCCTCATGTGATAGGGAGAGTGAGCAAGCAAGCTCTGGTCTGTTCCTCTTCTTATAAGGACACTAATCCCATTATGGAGGGCCTCACCCACATGACCTCCTCCAAACTTAACTGCCTTCCAAAGGTCCCACCTCCAAATACCTTCACATTGGGAGTTAGGGCTTCAACACGTTAAGTTTTGAGGAGACACAAATATTCAGTCCATAATACTCCCTCCCAAAAAAATTATATCCCTCATAAACAAAGATTTTCAAATCATTAAAAAATATTACAAATCAAATTAAGCATGATATTAAAGGATAATGCATCATAACCAAATGGGGCTTTCAAATGCAAAGGCTGATTAAGGATCTAAAATCCAATCAATGCAATATATCAAATTAATAAATTTAAAAAGAAAAACCAAATGATTCTTTCTATAGATACAGAAAAAAATCATATGACAAAATTTAACATTCATTTATAATAAAAGCTCTCGGCATACTAAAAATAAAAGGGAATTTGCTCTACCTGCTCTATAAAGAAATTTGCAGTTAACATCATACATAATAGTGAAAGTCTAAATGCTTTCTATGTCCAGGAACAAGGTGAAGATGCTTACTCTCACCACTTCTATTTAACACTGCACTGTAAGTCCTAGTCAGTGCATTAAAAAAGAAAGAAAAGACATAAAGATTGGAAAGAAAGTTACAAAACTCTCTTTATTTGTAATTAATGCAATCATTTACAAAGAGTATCCTGAGGAAATCACACACACAAGTCAGAAAAATTAATGAATTAATAAGGTACCAGGATACATATTCAACATATAAAAATCAACTGTATTTCTATATGCTAACAATGACCAACTGCAAAATTTACTTTAACTGCATTTTTAATAGCATCCAAAAATATAATTCATATCTTATTCACTTAGGATAAATTTAACAAAAGACATCAAAGACTAGAACAATAAACACTATAAAACACTGCTGAGAGAAATTAAAGAATAAGTAAAAAGGTGAAAATATACCATGTCTGTGGGTTGAAATAACTCAGTACTGTTTAGAAATTCATCCTCCCAAAATTGATCCATTTAATGCAATGCCAATCAAAATTCCTAGAGGTGTTTTGTATAAATCTACAAACTAATTCTATACTCAGATAGAAATGGAAAGAACTTAGAGGACCCAAACAATTTCAAAAAAAGAACAGAGTTAAAGAATTTACACCACTGATTTCAAGACAGTTTAAAATACTGCTGTGTTGGCATGATAGATATATAGATCAGTTTAAGAGTCTAGGAAAAGATCCATACATTTTATATAATTACTTGATTTTTAACAAAAGTTTTCAAGATAACTCAAAGGAGAAAAGACAGTTTTTTCAACAAATGGTCCTTGAACAACTAGATATGGAAAAGAATGAACCTTGATCCTTACCTCACACTCTACACAAAAATTAACTCCAAATGGACCAGAGACCTAATGTAAAAGCTAAAACTGTAAAACTTTTAGAAGAAAACACAGGAGAAAATTTTCACAACCTGGAGTTAACTAAAGATTTTTAGGCAGGGGGGGAAAAAAAGGAGGAGGAGGAAAGGAAAGGAAACGGGAAAAAGCACAGATCAAAAAAAGAAAATATTGATAAACTAGAGCCATTCAAAATTTACTTCTGATCTTCAAAAGAAATTATCAATGAAAGAAAAGAACAATCTACAAACCAGGAGAAAATATATCTGACAAAAGACTTGTTTCCAGATATGTTAAAAACTTTTATAACTAAACAACAACAATCCCAATTTTTTTTAAATAGGCAAAAGATCTGAACAGACACTTCACAAAAGATAAATGTCCAATAAGTAAATAAAAAGATCAACATCACTAGTAATCAGAGAAATGCAAATTAAAACCACAATGAGATAAAACTACTCACTTAGGAGAATATCTGAACTTAAAAGAAGGCTATCAAGTGCTGGCCAGAATGTGGGGCAATTAGCACTTTCATACCCTGCTGGGGAATATGGTGCAATCACTTAGAAAACAGTTTGGCAGTTTCTTACAAAGTTAAACACACACTTTACCACATAACACTAGAATTCTACTCCTGGGTTACTTAACCCAGAAGAATTAAAGCATATGTACACAAATACTTGTACATGAACATTCATGGTAGTGTCATTTCTTATAGGCAAAAACTTGAAACACCCCCAATGTCCATGTACAGGTCAGCTGTGGCACATCTTCACGATGCAACTACTCTGCAGTGAAAAGGAACTACTAAGGTATACAATAACATAGTAATAAGCTTCAAAAATCTCATGCTGAAAAGAATGCATAACATGTGATTCTATTTATGTGAAACCCTGGAGCAGGCAGAACTACTTCATAGTGACAAAAATCAAATCAATAGTTGTCCGGAAATGAGGACAAAGGAGGGAAAATTACTGTAAAGGGATACGTGGGAACTCCTATGAGATGACAGAAATGTTCTTTACCTTATCATAGTAGTTACGGGTATGTTTGTCAAAACTCATTGACCTGTACATTTAAAATAATTGCCTTTTATTATATGTAAATTATACCCCAAATACATTTGATTTAAAAATTTAAAAGAAGTAGCATTTAGACATTTGGGAATAGTATCATTAACCAAAGATGCCAGTAAAGGGCACATCTAGTTTTAGTCAGGTTTAACCCCTATAAAGTCTCTTACTGTCTCAATCAATTATATGTTAAATACCAACTATGTGCCAGGAATGATTCCTAGTGTGGTGATACAGTAGTAAAACAAAACTGAATCCACTGCCCTCATCAAGCTTTCATCCTAACAGGAAATACTGACCATAAAAAAGTAAAAGTAATAGACAATAAGATAGACTAGGAAAGTGCTAACCATAAAAATAAAGCAACTGGGGGATGGGAGATACGATGGTCAAAGGTCTCACTAGGAATGTAACATTTCAGTAAAGATCCAAGAAAGATTAGGAAAAAAAGCTAAGAGGTTATCTGGGGGAAGAGCATTCCAGAAAGAGGGAAAAGTGCAAAGACTCTGAAGCCAGCTATTCAAGGAACAACATGGTGTCAGGTGTAAATAGAGAGCACTAAACAAGACAGTCAAAAGATGAAGTTGCAGATGGGGCAGTGTCATGTAGAGACTCATAAGCTACTACAAAGGCTTTAGCTCTTACACTGAGTAAGAAAGGAGACTACTGGAGTTTTTAATTGAAGAATGATAGGATTTGACTTATGTTTTAACCATTATTATTTTGGCTACTGCACTGAGACTAGACTGAAGTGCTGGATTATGGGTTGAAGATTTTAAGAGGAAACTGAGAGAACACTCAGGAGGTATTAAAATAATCCAAGTAAGAGATGATAATGACTTGAACCAGATGATAGCGGAGGTACTGAGACATGGTACGATTCAGATGCTATATGTATTTTGATGGGAAAGCAATATGAACTACTGACAAATGAGGTATGGATATGAAGACAGAAGAGACAGGGAGGACTCCAAGGTTTCTGGTCTGAGTAACAGGGATAAACATGTCATTTACTAAGATGGGGAAGACTAAAAATGAAACAAGTTTGAGTAAAAAGATCAGTTGAGTTTTGAGCATTTTCTATTTAAATACCTTTAAATATCCATATGGAGGTATCACAATTGGATGTGTGTCAGCAGTTCAGAGGAAAAAAACCTCTTATAAATTAAAGATTTTCATTATTATTATTATTTTTTTTTTGCAAAGTAAATCACTGGGTATGAGGTGTGTGTGTCTGTGTGTGTGTGCAAGACTTTCAGGAAATAGTCCATACTTGAATTTAATACATTAAGGCCTCAGCACTCATGGATTGTTTGTATGTTTTCTGATTTACATAAATCCATACAAGTCTGCTAGGCACTTCACACCTTTATTTTTACTTTCACATCTGAAGTACAGCAATATGGATAGATAAGGTGTGTATCTAAGATAACAACGTGAACAGACACATTCCTGGAACTATAGCTATTTAAAAGTGACACCAGCACCAAGACACTCATTCTCATTCTGGGAAGGCTTTAAAAAACAATCACTTGTTATGAAACTAATTGCACTGCCAAATGCTTCTTAAGATCCCACGTAAAAGTCATCATCTTCTCTACATTTTAGTGTTTTAAATCAAGGAAAGTAAGAGACTTTGTGATTAGATTTAGAAGTTTGGTTTTAGATGCTTATAACCATCTAGGTTCTAAAGTGATAACATTTTTACATTGTATCTCAAAAAGATAGACACCATTTTGTGCATTACTAAGGAAATAAAAAAATGACACGTAAAAGAATACCAAACTTCAACCAGAATTATAACATGGGCAAGCATGCTTAACTAGTGCTTGAAACCATTTTTTAAAGTGTAAATTTTTCAGTGTGGAATGAGCATTATTTCTTTCTAGGTGTCTGTTCATTTCCAATTCCATGTCTTGATTATTACCTCATGCTAGAATGCCTTTCTTCCCAGCTGATCCCCTTCTCCTCCTTCAAGTCCCAGGCCAAATTCAGCGCGGACCACAAAGCCTGCCCTGAACTGGAGCAGTATTCAGTTCTTTCCACGTTCCCAGAACATTGCCACTTACATGTCTAGAGCACCTAGTGATTCCACCATGGATTACTTAGCTCTATACACTAAAGCAGAAGATCCCTCAGGGCAAAAAATCTTAGCCATCTTTGCCTTCCCTAAAATGCTTAACAAAATACCTAATGTATCATATTGTAGGTACTCACTGAAGGTTTGTTTAGCTTATTAACTATTAACTATTAAACTAAGAAAATGATCAAATATATAGAACTTAATGGGATATATGCTTTAATTTCCTTTCATCACTTTAAACATACTCTTCCAGATCTCACTTCCCCATATCTCCATAATGTCCCAGATAAATCCTACTGCTTCTCAATCACTTTCTAATATTGCAACATATAATGTAGTCCAATTTAAATCTTCAATTTCGTATCTTAATCAAAGAGTATCCATACAACCCCACCCCAACCCCAGGCCAGCCAAGAGAAAGAACATAATCCATCTTTTTTTCAGTATTTTTCCTGGCTCTTTCAATTTTCTCCACTTCCTCCCTCAACTTTCTAGGAAAGGCAGAAGGGGACAAATGCCCTGTGTGCCTACATCCATGGGGGGTTTACTGGATGGCCATGAAGCAGGATGATCTGTAATCCTTGCGTAATTATTGATAATACCTTCTCTCTTTCTCAAAAGCGCCCCGTTTAGACAGTACATTTCAGGTCTTCACAGCAGCATTTAAGCTATAAGTTACAGCAAGCATAGGAGGCTGGCCCCTCCACCCTGCATAGCATCTTGGCGCGGGGGGGCATTCTAAGGCTGACTTTTTACTATCCTACCCACAGTCCCCTCATACGGGAAGCTCTCCCTGCTAGCAACCACCAAGATAACTCTAACCTGGTAACATCCCAGGGTGTGCACTTGGTCCAAAAAAAAAAAAAAAAACCCTCATGCTTTCTTACCATACCAGATAGACAAATGTCAGCTCTTTGCATTACTACCCTCTCACTCAACATGCCATCTCACTGGCTCCAGTTATCCTCCTCCCCTCCAGAAACAAGTCTATATTCAGGAATGCCCCAAACTCTAGAAGACATATGTCATACTCCCTCAATAACTCTCTGGAAGATGCCACTGCAGTAAAAGACCCAAGATTCTGTAGCTCATTAAACATCCAGACAAGATGTTAAATACCAACCTACACTTCTGGCAGACACACTCAAATTCTGGGCTGGGAACAAAAGGTCCTTTTAGGGAAAAACAGGGAAAGGTCACAGAACTAACTCCAATACATTAACAATTCTTCATCTGAACGACACTTTTTAATACTCCCCTCTTTTCTAATTTCTATTATATATGGTAAGTGGATGCTGCACTTCTATTCTTTCTTACTAAGTCCCATATCCCTCCTTAGAAGGCAAGGATAGTTGTTAACCTTTATTTTCAGCTTTGGAGCTTGAGCTAAAATCCTGAAACAAACAAGTCCTGGTCATCATCCTATTATCCAAGGTGCAATTCCCCTACATTACAGTTACTGCTTACCTAATACAAGGAACCCTTCATTTTAAGCAACCAATGTGAAACAAGGATTTACCAAAAAAGGAGGAGGGTGCTATTGACAAAATATATCAAGAAAAAGGAAAGAAAGAGATTCCTCATTTGGTCAAACAAACTTTACCTCAGTAGATTAGTATATTATTTGTATGCCGAACATCTCATTTAATTATATATATATATTTAATGAAGAGCCACTACATAAAATGGAGAGTGCAAACTTTAAAATTCAAACATATGCTACCTACAAAAGAAATGAAAATTTAAAATTCTGCACAACAAACCAAGTTGATAATTACATATTTAAGTCAATGTTAGATACACTATAACTTATGATGCACTATAACTTATGATTTTTAAAAAAAATAAATATATCATAAAACTATTTACTAGATTTCAATTATTACATGAAGAATACTCCCGAAAGCTCTCTGGTTACAGAAACCATTTAGTACAAACCAGTATCCATAACTAATACAAAGTATAGAGATTTACAGATATGAACTAAAAATGCATGCTGAGAATGGTCTGAGTTTGGAAAAGTTATACATATAAAGTTATATATATACTTCTAAAGTTAAAACATAAACCAGTCCTATGACAGAACAATTCCACTCCTAGGTATTTAATCAAAAGAAATTAAAACATATTTTCCACCAAAGACTCATAGAAGAATCCTGTTTATAGCAGCTTTACTCACAATAGCCAAAAACAAGAAAAAAAAAAAATCTCTATTAACAAAACAATGGATAAACAAATTGTGGTAAAACAGAACATTATTCAGCAGCAAAACAGAATGAACCACTAATACACATAACATATGGATAAATCTCCAAACTACTATGTTGAAGAAAAGAAGCCAGACACAAAACAGTATACACTCTATGACTCCATGTAAATTTCAAGAACAAGTAACCTAATCTAAGGAAAATAGAAATCAGAACACTAGTTCTTCAGGGAGGAGAGGGAAGGACTGACTGAAAGAAGCATAAGGGCAGTTTTAAAGGGGGATTTAAAATGTTCTATATCTCAAATGGGGGGGGTAGTTATATGAGTAGATACACATGTCAAAATTCATTAACTATACACTTAAAAATGAGTATATTTTTGTATACAAATTATACCCAATAAAGTTGATTTAAATCACATCTGATATCTTACTTCTGGACAATGTCAAGGATAGCCAGCTAATGTAAAATATAACCTCTTAGTGAATGTTGAAAATGTACTGGTAATAAACATAACAAACTTACAGCCTAAAACAGATTCTAAAACCCAAATCCAAGTCCAAAGTGTTTACCCACTGTCACAAGGTACATATCTAATTTTAGCCTATAGAAACATCCATAAGCTTTCACAGAATGAGAGTAATCAGCATGTCTTTTCTTGGGAGGTCATGACCTAAAACAGGTGATCACTTTTGACTACTATAAAATATGAATGCAACTTCATGTTAAAGATCACTCTTTCCCCACTTATCCAATATTTTCTCTGCCTACTAAGAATTTTTGAGGAGCTTATTTCCCTAATTCAGTAACATCTACTTCTAAATCACTTTTCCTGATCTCTCGTGCCAATTTTTCTCCTTTTTTAGAGTAAAAACTCTATCTAGGAATATCATACAACCACTTCACCCTTGAATAGCCCTCCTTAATTCTTACCCTTTGTGGGATTTGTTTCCTACTTTTTCCCCTGTATTTTCAAGCAATTAAAATAATTATTTTGCATTCTAACATTTTGAGAGTTCAATAATTTCAACCATTTGTTCCTGTCTCAATACCACATTCTTCATGGAGATGCTAAAAGTACTCATATTTAAGCTACTTGACCATGCTGTGACCATGCTGACCACCTTGGCTGTGTTTTTTTTTTTTTTAACTTCACTCCTCCTAAATTACCAATGAATGACAAAGGCGAAGATTCCTTATCATTTCACCCCATACCTGAAAAAACAGTTGGATCATTTGACTCCAACACCCTACCACAGTTGTTTGTCTTTTACATTTAAAAATACTGCTGCTAAGGCACTGTTCCTAACCAAGTGATTGACTGTGTCCTTTCCAAGGAAATGATGTTTGGTTATGGGCTGTCTAGGTCTACTTGTAAAGCCTATAAACACCTATGGTGCTCATTTTAATGGGCTTCATGACTCTTTTCTACTGTTTTTCCCACACCCCAAATTGTTTGGTAGTCACCCTAGACTGTATCAGACTGCTTAAACCAAAACCTACCCTCTTTCAAGCACTTTTGTACACATTCTATTTGAAGTTAATCCAATCTAGCTTATGATATATGTAAGTTACTGTGGCAACTCATTATCACCGGTCTTTCATATATAGATTTTGTATCATGGTATCACTTACATTTGAAAACACAGCTATACAATACTATACTAACTAATATCAAAGGTAACCCATTAGTTGAAGGAGTTCTAGAGTCCAGATACAATATTTGCAAATGTACTGTCTCACTGCTTTCCAACGAGGCTCCAACACCTGTCTACAACACCAACATGAAGTCATTTATGTTAAAAGCCATTAATCCTAAAATCTTCCCATACTATATGCTGGCCTTTCAGATTACTTTTTTTTTTTTTTTTTTTTTGGAATACTTACTTCATTTATCAGACAATGACTAGAGAGAAAAGGCCTCTATACAAATGAGACATAATGTGGGACTCTATCTTTACTTCTAAGACCTTGGGTATACCCCTTAGCACCTTTCCTCATCAGGAAACTGGGATAATTGCACTTGCTTCCAAGGTCGTGGAAAGAATTAAAACTGATGCAAAGTATCTTAGTCAAGACCTACTAAACAGGAGGCTTTCAATAAATAGTACATAATAAACCACTCTGTTCTACTGATACCCTTCCTCTAGCACCCTTGTCAATCCAAAAACAGAGTGCTCATCTATGATCTTGTCACAATCATATTTACGATCTTATTCTCCCTTTACATTCCACTAGTTTCCCAATGTCTAGAATAGCCTTTCTCCATTCATAAAATTGCCTCTCACTTGCCTTAATGAAAAGCAGCTTTAGCCAGTGGATTATGAAGTTAGGGGCCAAGGCAACAGGGGAAGGATCCACCTAAACAGTCACTGCTCTACTAAAATTAATACAGTAATGTATGCCTACTACATCCTAACTTGGCATTAATCTTTCTTCAAAGTCTTTTTTGAAGTCCATGAAAGCCAGAATCACAGTCTTCCTCATGTCCTGTAAATATCATAAATGAACAGGTCCTATGGAAAACAACCAGTGGTCAAAATAATGTAATTGATGAATTCTCAAAACACTCTAAATCCCAGTTTTGTTACCTCAGAAATCAATTCATGAGAACTTATGACATGGGTATTCGGGGAAAATAAAACTAAACATCGTTTTAACCACTGATACAAAGCTAGTTTTAAACACCTGGATTTTCTTCTCCTGATTACACTCAAATGAATTACTGACTCAATCTAAAAGATAAACACAGATTTTTTTCTTTGCCCCTATATTCTCAATTCCAATAGCACTACCCTTTCTGCAATGAACTACTTTTTTTTATACTTTTATGACATGTTTTCTCAATTTCAGTAAGAACAGGTGAATTAAAGAGTAACAGCAACCTATCAAGCTATAGTTAGGCATTCTTCCATATATTTTGAAAAAAGTTTGATTCAAGAAAACAAAATTGCTATTTATAAAGTGTTCTTTTATTTTTCCCTCCCCCTGATAGGTTTCCAGAAGACCACAGTGGAATTCCTGACTGGGATAGGTTATCAATGTTAAACCCACTAATTTTTATTAAATATAATCTTACTTATAAGGTAAAAAGCTGTTTGCTGATTTATTTAAACACAGACATACACAACTGTCTTTCCTAAAGTGCCTCATATCTGAAAATGGCAAAGTTTTCCAAATATTAATCATATTAACCCAAAAAAAATCCACAGGGCAGTTTAATTATGGCACAATAAATGAATGACAAGAACATTTTATTTCAAAATCCCTGAGTTCTAGGATCTGAACGTCTATAAGAATATTCCTTTCATTCCAGATTCAAGACTTTAAGGCATTCAAATGCTACACCACACCTTTCAGTTATAGACACTGCTTTCAATGAAAAACATAGCTTAAAAACCATGAAATGAAATCAATTCCACATAAAGCTATCGTATGATTCTGATCTCTAATCTGACTTGTAAATTAGATGTAACTTCCACTACGCAGCAACCCACAGATCTTCTTCCTAGCAGGATGGCTAGGTTAGTTGCACTGCGCCCTGAGAGCAGTGGCAGAGGCACACTGACAAATTGAATAGTATATGCCTTGAATAAAAGAGTATATGTCCTGAACAGCTTTCAAGGTAAGTCATGAGGGAATCTTTTTCTGTTTGTAGATGAGCTGCATGAACTATATAAAATGTAATCTATGTTTTATATCCTGGGATGCCAGAGTTTTTGTTGAAAGCTAAGATTAAAAAAATGTTGAAGATTCACTGAAAAAAAAAAAAAAAATGGGATTCAACATTGAGAATCCACCCACTTCATTTCCCAGAACTGCTTTCAAATCCTCTACAACTGGAATAAATGATATATACCAAAAGCAGGGGCTCTAACCAAATAAAATATTGATTTGGTTCAGAGAATACTTTGATGTTCCAGTTTTCTTGTGATTCAATGGTTCTAGAAAATACAGGTTTATTTTCAATTCACACCTGCTCACTAAATCATTTTAAGTGAATTTAGTTAACAGGTCTAAAGATATTAATTTTTTAATTCAACTGTTCTGTGCACTTAGTTGTATAGTGTGATTTTCTACCGTTGAGTTCAAGAGCCTACTTAAAAGGATGTTTTCTTAGAAAATTCTGTGTACAGTACCTTTTTGCAAATAGAAACTTTTTTTTTGAGAGGAAGAGAGGGAGTAGGAGAGAATCTTAAGCAGGCTTCAAGTGTAGTGTGAGCCCAACAAAGGGCTCAATCTCATAACCTTGAGATCATGCCCTGAGCTGAAATCAAGAGTCAGACGCTTAACCAACTGAGCCACCCAGGCGCCCCAGAAACATATTTTATATATGCTGTGGGGGAGCGAAATTTCAAAAATCCCCCAAAGTAAAAGCTTTCTCGTAAAAATGGTAAGTCTTTAAGTTGACCTTTTTAGGTTAATTTTTTTAGTTTAAACATGTTTTTCTTTACCGTAGTTCCCTTAAAGTAAGAGAATCCAATACTAAAAGGTGGTAACTACATAAGTTTCATAAACAGACAAAACCTTTAAAGTTTGATTACCAAAGCAATTACCATGTATCATTATGGAATGATAATACATTACACATTCCCCGAGTAAAGATCAAATTTACTTCAACTACCCCCTCCCAGCAAGAAAAAAAAAATCAATTTTTATTTAATCATGAAGTCCTTGGAATCATAGTAGGGCTTGATGCCATTTTGGTGTCACAATCTGCCAGTCATCCAAAGAATATGCCATCCTTCTCTTTCAACTTCTTTGTCTACTAGTGCATCACTGGACCCAGCAGGCAGCTCACCCAGACAATTTCAGTAAAGGATTTTGGCTCTGTGCATAACAGATGAAAATCTTTACGAAGTATCCAGTTTGTCTTATAGCTGAGAGATTTGAACCTGCTGCAGATGTCACATCTAAATTCTTGAACGATTTTTATCATCAGTGTCACCTATAAAACAAGACAGTGTCACCAACAGCATTGTCCTAGAGAATATCTATTTCAGTAATGCTAAGCTTTCAGCATTATGACTGACAGTGATTTATTTGACTAAAATAGGGGTCAGCAAACTAGAGCCCATGAGCCAAAATTCAGCCCACTGCCTATTCTTGTACAGCCATGATCTAAGAACAGATTTTATATTTTTAAATGGTTGAAAAAAGTTTTTTTTAAAAAAGATTAATACTTTGTGACATGTGAAATTATATGAAATTCAAATTTCAGTCTCCATAAATTTTATTGGAACAATAGCTACTCACTCATTTATGGATTTCTCTATGTCTGCTTTCATGCTATAATGGCAGACTTAAGTAGGTGCAACATTGACTATATGACCCATAAAAAAGAATATCTTTACTCTCTAGTGCTTTAAAAAAAAAAAAAAAGTTTGCCAACCCCTGACCTAGAGGATATCAAGTAGGTAGGTTAACAGGACACCTAGTGTCTGTTGCATTAAGAACCTGAAGTGCAATGACCCAGTTGTTCCCTTGCCTTACTTTCATACATTTGTTTAACAAATATTTCTGGGTACGTCTGTCATTCCAGTGTAGACAGCTATAGTTACTTTGCTTTCCACTTTGGCTCAGCCTTGCCTCAATCCAAGGAGTCAATATTGCCCTTGGGCAGAAGAAGACAAGAAGCTCAGTTTCAAATCAAATACCTCTCCAACGCTGGCCTCTTCTGTATCCTTAAGTTCTCCTGGTTCTGGATTTCTGCTTTATGTTAACCATTCTCCATAACAGGCTTCCTGCACTAATACCAGTCTTAAAATTCTCTATTTCCCACTAGAGATCCTAGGGTAATAGACTGAGTCACAGCAGTCACTGTGCTGGCTGATAGCTAGTTCTACCCCTGCTCTAACAAGCACACTGTAACATGAATTTGTTCGGGCCCTGTGGACAGTCTGCATACTCCAACATTCTCCCGACCTCCACTACTCCTCCTGATCGTGAACTCCTCCTGGAGTTCACTGATTTCCTTTTATATTCAAACCTCTGGCCTACAAACCCATGAGTTTAATCTTCCCAACTAGCCCATCATTCTGTTTCTTGAGCTCAGTTCATACAATAACCAAACATAAGAGCACAAGACAAACCTCTATATAGATGGATTTCCCATCCTAGAAATACCCATGTTAAGGCATCTCTTATTTTTTAGCAACTGCCCCAAAAGGGAATATATCCACCCCAAACAGTAGTCACAAGATCCCTTCCCCTTTTTCCCTTCATCATTGCCTAGTTGGCCCAAAGTTTCTATACCTGCTTCATCTGAGAGTACTACCCAACACCCTTTACCCACTTGGAGTGCTCAAAATACCTGTGTTTCTTGAGCAGGGCCTCAGAAGTCTGTCTTGCTTCTATCAAAGCTTTAACAACCCCAGTTCTATTGTAAGGGGAAAAGGAGGGTTCCTTGCCACTGACTACAGTGGAGAAATGTATCCGGCTAGATTTCCAGCACTGAGAATATAATTCCCCAAAGAAACATGTCAACAGTCCACGATGAGGCTATGCCCATACTATTAATGGCACTATAGAACCCATCTGTAATTCATATTGTACTGTTGCAAACAATTCACAAACACATTCATAAGTTGTAGACTGACTGTACTAAAAAATAGCTACGAAATGTCAGGAAGACTTTATAGTAGAACAGATTAGCCTCACGTAAAGACTCCAGAGAAAATGGCAATTTATTTTCAGCAAAGTGATTTTCACTACAACCCTGAAATAGACTGCCATGGTGAACAACTCTGAAAACTGCATGAATAGCTCTAACACAAACAAATGAGTAGTATCAAAAATGAAGAGACTGACTGAAATGACCATTAGCCAAATCTCGATTCTGAGTAGCAACCATATATGTAGTATCAATCTTAAATAAAAATGAAAATCTTCTTCAACAATACATACAGGAACCCTATTCCCACTCGGGGAATGACAGAGTCCAGTAACATACCCTTACTACCAGGAAAAAAAAAGTAGAGGTATGTAGTCCATATTCCAAAGGAATAATCAAAAGACTAAAAACTTTAGAACTTTGCTCATTTGACGAACCTAGTCTCCTTCCCTTGAGGAGAGAGTTCACACTTTTCAGTATCAGGACTCCTTTGTGTCCTCGAATATTGAGAACTCTCGAGAGTTTTTGTTAATGTGCGTTATAATTATCAATATTTACCGTATTAGAAATTAAATGAGAAAGTGTAAACATTAATTCATTTTAAAATTTTATGACATGTTTAATATGACAAATAACATATTTTATGAAAAAGTACTTTCCTAAAAAAAAAATTTCTTGCATGTCTAATTTAATAGATGAATTCTTGTATCTGCTTCTTTATTCAATCTGTTGTGATATGTTATTTTGACTGTAATAGAAAAAAGGAATCATATGTTAATATTAATTGCCTTTTCAGATAATTGTGAACATTCTTCTTTGATACTACACTAAAACTTGACAAGTAGGAGTTTAATGGTTATCTATTATATGGAACCTATTATCACATGAACTCTTTGTATTATGTTACTTGCTTTTTTTATAAGGGCCTTTTATCCATAATTTTGTAACATTGATCACTTTGAAAATATCGGTTTCTTGCATTATGTTTATATTCCAAATTTTGACATAATTAATTAATTAATACCATAGCAAAAACTCACATTCATTAACATCACCACCCATCTCATCAGAAAAATCTTTAAGTATTGGGAAGCTGTCAAGGGCACAGCAGGTGACACAAGTTTTCCAAAATTTTAATTTTCACTTGAAAGCTCAAATTTTATCATTGGCAACAAATATTATCAGTTGTTTTCCCCGAAGTGACAGGCTCACTTTGTTCATTTTCAAGAAAACGACTGCCAAATATCTAAGTCTAAACAATCATAGTTTGGTAGTCATTATTGTAAGTAAAAACGATGTTTCATGCAAAATATGACTAATTCAGCTTGCAACTCAAAAAATCACAGAAGGGTTTTCCTTGAGTCAACCAATGTACTCTGCATATACAGCAGAAATGTTTTTTGCATACTTCCTACCTCATCACAAAGAATATTAAAGTATACTCAAGGATCAAGATTTAATAAAATTATTTTTACTGCTTCATCAATGACATTCTTCAGTGAAACTGGCTTTCCTGTTTTGTTTGTTTTTAAAGATTTTATTTATTTATTTGACAGAGATTGACACAGCAAAAGAGGGAACACAAGCAGGGGGAGTGGGAGAGGGAGAAGCAGGCTTCCCACTGAGCAGGGAGCCCAATGTGGGGCTTGATCCCACAAGACCTGAGCCAAAGACAGACACTTAAAAGACTCAGCCACCCAGGCGCCCCTGTTTTGTTTTTTACTGGAAAAGAAAGGTAGTAAAGAATACAATGATTACTAATAAACTTTGGTGCCCTTGCCATTTAATACGTACTAAGATGTCCACAGTTTTACCCACCATTGCTTTAGTATCAGCAAGGCAAACATCAAAGCAGTGGAAACAGCAAAAAGTATTACTATGAAAATAGTTTTAACCTCATGGATCCCTTTAAAGGCTCTTGTGACGCTTATGGGTCTGCACATCATAGTTTGAGAACTGTCGTCTTAAGGAAACACCGAAAGCTATAAATGATAAGTTGCCGTCTCCAAATCCTTAATAAATATCCCCCAACATAAGAATTATATTCTTTAAAAAAAAGAATTATATTAAATATCTGTACAAATTCTTTCATTTTAACTCAAAATTGGTCCAATTCATTCTGAAACCGCATTAATAATGTAACAATACCAATTAACACATAATGAGCACTTACATGTATTATCTCATTAAATCCTCATAACAACTCTATTAGTTCTCTGATAATATTCATGCTACCAAGGAGGACACCTGAGGTAGAGAGAGGGGAAGTCATTTGTCTGAGGTCACAATAACTATCAGTATTTATGGATTCAAGCATTATTAAGTATTTTGTATACGTCATCTCTTAAGTCTTTACAACAACCTACTATCCTTTTTCACCCTTTATTATTCTTGACACTTTTATTACCTATTTTACAGAAGAAAACTGAGTCAGTAAGGGCAAGTTCCCTGCCCAAGGTTATCCAAGTGCTTGATCATCCAAGTCTGTCTTAATCCAACAAGTATGCTACATATTTTGCCTCTCTCTGTCACATATGAGTATACCCTGTGTATATAAAAAATTCAATGGTTCCAAGTCTTACATAGTTTTAAACTCAAATGAGCAAGACCTCTATTTGTAAAATTTTTTACTAATTTGATTATCTCTGTCTTCAAACAGAACAAAACCTACCTTCTTTTGAAATAGCCCATGATCTAGGTAGATAGTTCACTAACTTACTAAACACTTATCTGCATAGGACAACAAATCAGTCCAGCTAAGATTATTCTAAGGAAACTGAAACCCAGAACAGTAACTAACTTCCCCCCAAAGGCATGCTGTTCATGAATGAGACAGGGTCAAAATCAGTTTGGACTGACCCTGAAGCCTAAACTCTTCAATCACACTGCCGGTATGTATTTAAGAAGGTCTCAGGCAATGACCTAGGAATTGCTCACAAGGTCTGGATACAGAGCTTGCTGATACCGTATCATATCCACTTTACCCAAGGCAATCAAGATATGAATCATCTTGTATCTCAAAGACCAAGAGACAAAAAGGAAGATGATACATGCTGAAAATAAAGAGACACATTCTCAGGTGCTTTAAGTAAAACATCGACAGGTAATGTGGGAAAAAAAGAAGAAAAATTCACTTTACATAGATGTCAGCACACATCTCTCTAGCTGAGATAACCCTACCTCTGTTTATTTTTTTTTTTTAAAGATTTCATTTATTTATTTATTTGACACAGAGAGAGAGCGCACACACAAGCACAGGGAGTGGCAGGCAGAGGCAGAGGGAGAAGCAGGCTCCCCGCAGAGCAGGGGAAGCCCGATGTGGAACTCGTTCCCAGGACTCCGGGATCATGACCTGAGCTGAAGGCAGACGCTTAACCAACTGAGCCACCCAGGCGCCCAACCCTACCTCTGTTTAAAAACAAAACAATGCCTAGAAGAAAATGTCATCACAGCTACACAGACTACTCTTTACAGAACAGCTTTCAGATGCCAGGAGCCCAGGAATGCTGAAAATGTAGTAAATGACAACAGAAATCAGTTTCTTAAAGCTTTCCTAAACTCTAATCAATCAGCAACATTTTCATTTCAAGTAAGGATCCATAAAAGCCAGGGGTTATGCCCCAGTGCTTGTTGCTATTTTAAGGTCCTACATCATAAGATACTGCTTAATATTAAGCCCTAAGGGGACAGGGAAGGCATCAAGGTTTACCCAGGTCAATTCATCGTAACTTGAGGTAACTCAACTTTTAGGAAGTATAAACATCTTGTGATTGGACAGAAGAGTGTGGCTTTAATTTCAAACAAACTGCATTCTCAAGGAATCCACACACACATCTGACATTTGACAAGAAGGTGACAAATGGAAGGCTGTGGTATACCACCTAAAAGGGCAGGACAGCACAGGCGAGAGATGAGCAATTATACTTGTCACAGAATACCACATTCTGGATTCCCTTTGTGGCAAAGGAAAAAAACAAAAAAACTACAGAGCAAATTTTACCTCCTCCCATCACAGAAAAAGAATCACAATCTAGCAATGTAAAAGCAGCTGACAGATATATAGAAAAAAAAAAAAATCAAGACTGAGGTCATGTCTCTTGACATGCATCATTTACACTAAGGAGTCCCCCATTTATCTGAATTAACTTCATGTACCTCATTTCATTCAGATAATTGAAGTTTTCCTTTTTAGAGTTGTAAAATGTTACCTCAACATAATTAGTAAACTGTCCACTTAAAAATACCACTACAAGAAATACCATCCCCTCCTCTCTACACAGACACATCTACTCCACTATCATTAAAAGTGTAAGATTTTGGCCTTCACAGGAAATTTAGTTCAATAAGTCCTCTTTAAAAAATTAGCACAAGAAATTCTACAGGAAAAGTTATGGTCATTACCTTGTTAATACAGAGTGTTTGCATTACTTTTTAAAGACATGGTAATTTGGGTATTCAATACATGACTGACTACTGTTCTGAAACCGAATTAAAGGTTTAGACTACTAAAGAGTTTGATGACTACCCTCAAAACAATAACTAGGATTGTATGGACAACAAAATCAAAGAGGTCTCTCTTTTTTATGAGCAGGCATTTAAGGGCCTTTTAATGAGAATTTACTCTTTAGTATATAATTACTAATGAACAAAAAGAGGGCAATTAAATTCACTTCTTTATAGTGCCATAAAATTTCAATGTGTAAGAAATATTATTATACTCATGTTAATCAAACTCAAGAAAAACTGAAATGTGCAATACCTAAAAATACATGGTGAAAATTATACCTTTTCTTCTGAAATAAATGCCCTCCCAGATGACTGATGAAGCCATTTTTCACATGGACTTGCTTATAACTTACAATACACAGACCTTAGTACTAATGATGGTGATGAAATGTCTAAATTTCTTATATGAAATCTAAATTTCCAAATGAACACTGATTTCCCATACTGATAACAGACTCACTGTTAAGATGAATTTTGTATTAATTAATATTTATTTACCACCTGCTATGTGCTGGGCACTGTACTGAGTGCCAAGGACACCACCCAGAACAGCACAGATTCGGTCTCAACACTCGGGGTACACATAGTCTAGAAGGAAAGACAAATAATGAACAAGTGTACTATGGGAAAGTACAACAGCCACTTGGTCAAATGAAAGCTCAAAACTGAGAGAAGACCTGGGTAGAAAATCAAACACTTGAAAACAATTAGCTACCACTGAAAATGGGGGACAAAAATCACCCATTACATGACTCAGCTAAGAAGGCAAAGAATCCAACAGCTATGTAGTCATCAGGAAAGGGATCTAAGTAATGACTGAATGAAGTCTAGGATGTTCTAGAGCCTGATGCAAATGAAAAGTGGAGCCTCAGTGTGAGCTCAAATCATAATAGCCAAAGAGCCCAGCTCTCAGATAGCCTATCCTCAGTACGTAAGGGGTCAATCCAGTAAGTGCAAGTCCCAGAGGCAGTATCACAGTATCTTGGCTCTGCAAGATCTGCCTCAGTTGAAATAGAGCCCCAACCATCCACCTGTGGACAAGAACAGGTCCCAACTCCCTGAGGGGCAGAGGGGATGACAAAGAGAGTCAGATGACCAAGTGGTTGGAGTTCATAAGCAGGCTTAAGACAAGGTTTCAGGTTCACAAGGGATCTGGAATACAAAAAGAAAGAACACAGGAAAACATTATCAACTCTATGGACTACTTAACACTTACTAAAGAAAGGCTGTGGAACTGCTTCTCTGGTTACTTTTATAAATAAATACTCAAAAACAAAATAGTCATCTGTTTAAATGACTTAAGTATGACCTTAAAGTGTGGGGGGGAAAGGACCAGATACTCTAATTCTTACTGATTAATGAATTTATATCCTAATTCCATCTAAACCTATATCAAATTTTCTAGATACCTCACACACACCCCTCATTAAAGTGTTTATGCTATATATTTCAAAACTCTTGATGAGTAAACTGTCTTTAAAAATGAGAATCTCATAGTCAAACTGCATACATGCCAATGGTATGGTGAGATACCATACTTCTGTGAGCAATGAATGCTCAGGGCACCAGAATAATTCCAGATCCCACCTCCGGAAGGGGATGGAGGTCTTAATATGTTTTCAGTCTTAAAAATCAATTCAAAAACTGGGTCAAAGGGATAGAACTGGCAGTGGGTAGGACACGTAGACTGGGACTAGCAAAAGAGCCAGAAATGATACTTGTGAAATGATCTGCTTCCTATAAATACCACCCTACTGTACTGTACAATTGTTTTCAGCTATAGAGTCGTAGAAAAAAAATGCATGTAGTCCAAAGATGTTGTCCCTGTGGAGGCTATTATTTATACAACCCTACATATTCAAATAGGAATCACTCTAAGGAATTGGCCCTGCATTTGTTCAAACATTATTTTCCAAAGCTATTCAAAGGGTAGAATGATGGTACTTTCCAAAAGAAATGCTTGAAAATTTTCCTCAATTTTTTTTAAATAAACAAAACACAATTCTGATCTATTAAAGAAAGAGGAGATAAGCCTAAGAGAAAAAGAAAATACAGTGGGTTTTGGGATTGTTTTGTTTTGTTTTGTTTTACCATACCACCAGAATGCCATATCAAATAGAGCCTAAAATTGTTTAAAATATCATTTCAGGACAGCTTGCCAAGGTAGTCCGGTGTCCAAAAGTCATGATCCTTACAAAGGTCTATATGCTGAAAAATGTATCCTTATAAAGTGAAACCAAAACTTTAAAATGCGACTTACAGGAACAATTAGAGGGTCACTCAATTGATGGTGGTCAAACTTTGCTCCAGTGGAAAATTTCACTGGAAAATTCATATTACTTTAGCTCTACTGAGGCGTTCTATCAAAAAATTTAAATAACGGTCCTTTTCCCAATTTCACAGAGAATAACATATGTTAAAAAGAGTAAAATTCTCAATGTTAAGTTTGCTCCCCCAATTTTTCTAAAACATTTGTTACCTGCTACCTCTTTCGATATTGGAATTAGGCCTAATAGAGTATCTGATTCAACACATAAACGGAAATGAATTATTTCAAGTTTACAAAATCATGATTCATGACTTCCAGCCACTCAGCTACCTTAAGTTTGATTAAGCCCAACATGACCACAAGCATTTAGAGAGTATCCACTACACTTGACACTAGGCAGCCACAGACAGAATTGACACGAGGCATACACAGATAGAATAAGACGTGGTCTTTCAAAAAAACAAAACAAAACAAAAAAGACATGGTCTTTCATGAAGCCCCCACCAGGCAAAGTGCACAGAAGCCAAAAAGTATTTACTAAATGCCTAAACACTGTGGTGTGTAAGATGCAAAGAATTCATCCCACCCCAGCAAGAACTTCAGGACTTCTGCATTTGAGGCCCACTAAGAAAAGTGATGCTGGCTAGGGATACCGGAATTCAGTTACTACATGTGTATAGCACCTTTCTTCCTCATTAATATCATGGTTATATACACCACAGTCTTAAATATATAGACTTTTGAAATGCCAATCTCCTGGAATCGAAACAGACTATCTCAATCAAGAATATGAACATTCTTGAAGTGAAAATAATTACTAATTTCAAACAAACTGTAAAGTACTGCTTTCAACTGATAGAATGTAACATGTCCTAACCATAAATAATTTGTATCATTTGTATCTAATGGGTCCAAATCACAAACTAAGGCATATACTCAAAACAAGAAAAAGAAAAAAGACAACTTAGTAACTACTAGGTTTTTTTAAAAATAACAAAACAAATTTTGGTACAGAATATTCACTGGGGAGGTATGAATTATATACTTAAGTGTTCAGTTAATTAAGTCAACTAGTTCTATTCAACTCCTGTTAAAGATCTTCAAGAAACTTTCTTTGATTAATTTCTCCCTGTAAAATAATGGAGTTGGATTTAACTGTGAAAGTCCCTTACAAAAAGAAATTTCTGTACTTCTGTGGTAGGTAAGATTAAAATGTCAACAGGGTTTCAAAACAGGAGAAAAGAAGCCATCTTAACTTCTCAAATTGATAATGCTAAAAATTCAGTTTCCTATTTTTATCTCAGTATCATGGTTCAGATTTTACTTATTCAGTTTACAAGTTTGTCAAAGAAAGTTGCATGATTCAAAAGGTACTCCTCCAACTCTCAATACTAAAACTGTTTCATTAAATACAAGATCCTAAGGAAAATATATAAGAAAGTGAGAGCTAAGGAGAATCTACTCCTATCAGACCTGGGATGCACTAGTTAAAATTCAATATAGCACTTGGTGGGTATGTGGGTTTCTACATGAAACTCCTGCCATGCTTTAGCTTAAGGTTAAACAGGTTAACAGAATGCAATAAAATGGCTCTACTGAATTATTCTGAACTTCTTTTTAGCAGCCCCTTTACCTGACCACTACACTGAGCTTTAAAATCAACTTCAGGGGTAGGACCAACCAACCAAGGTGAGCCACAGCACTCGGGGGCTGCATTGTGAAACCCACCTCTTGTGGAAAATCACCGTCAACTCAACGTTTTCCATTTCATACGGTAATACAGGTGGAGGAAAAAGTGTAAACCCTTCTCTTTGAACCTCCCATCACCCTGCCTCAAGGCGCTAACTTAAGAATTATCTCAAAGATAATCTAATGCAGTACAGTTCTCAGAAGACTCTAAAAGTTGTATTTGCGAGAGCGAGAGAGGAAAAAAAAAAAAGAACTCCCTCGGGCCTAAAGGTTAAATTGTTGAGTACTGCAACTTCGCTGCAGAGTATATGGCTAGACTTACAAGACTTAAATTAAGAGAACCTTTCCACCTGAACAGTTAGCCCGGATCACGATCAAAATAAGTATATGCCCGATCCTCACAGGAGGGATGGGGTAAGGGGCGAGTGAGGTCTTTTCGTTTCAGCTGACCGAGAGATAGAGGGGCTGGAAAGGGCAGGAAAATGAGAGCGATAACGGGGACAGGCGCAAAGGTTTCCCTCAGGAAAGCCTGGAGGCGCGTGTCGCAAGGGACCCGGCCTGGCAGTCCCATGGTCGGCAGGGAGGCCCCTCCGCCTACTCTGGCCAACCCCGGCAAGCCGGCCTCCTTCTGCCCGCACGAGAGTAACGAGTCCCCACACGCCCCTCGCCTGCCGCACGAAGAGGCGGCGGCGCGCCGGGACGCTGGAAGCTGCCACGCACGAAGCGCAGAAGTCAAAAAAATTAAGTCAGAAAGTGGCCAGCCTACAGGACTAAAACGCAGCAGCCGGTGTGCCCGGCTCCGCGCGCGAGACTGCCGGCGCGCTAGGAGCGCAGCGCCTGCGCTCCAAGAGCGCACCACCCGCGCGGCCCTCAGCTCCGCCCCCCCTACCCCCAGCTCCCGGCGCCGCCGCCGCCGCCGCCGCTGCCGCCGCCGCTGCCCCTCTGGGAGCTCCGCGCCGCGCGGCCCCGCGAGGCGGGCGTCGGGGAGGGAAGGGGAGGGGCCGCGTTCCCCGCCTCCCCGCCGGCCCGCGCGGCTCCCCAGCCCGGAGCCTACTCACCTCCTCCTCCTCCTCCTCCTCCTTGTCTCTCCCTCCTGGCCACCGGCGCGGCCCAGCCGGCGACGCGCTGACGCCGTGCCCCTCCCCCACCGCCGCCGCCGCCACCGCCGCCACCGCCCCTCCCGGCCTGCGGCCGCTGCGGCCTTCAGGCGCGTCAGGAGCAGGCCCCGCCCTTTGGCCCGCCCACGCGCCTAAGACTCCGCCCCCTACGCGGTCTGGACGGCGAGGCCGCGGGGTCCCTGACTCAGCGGTGCCTCCCGCACGCGCTCACCGGGCCACCTCAGTTCACGGCCCCCGCTCCTCTTCTCACCTGCCCACTGCCCGAGGGCTTCGCTTCGCTTCGCTTCTCAGCTCCCTGCGCGCCTTTTTCATCTCTCATGAGCACCGCTCTCTGCCTCTTCAGCTTTTTTGTACTCTCTCTAATCCTCTAGTCTTGTTCTAAGCTCGCATTGGCGCCTTCTCTTTTCTTCTGAAAGGTCTTCGCTGATCACTAGATGGGCCTCGGCTTCCTCCTGCAGTTTTCCTGCCGGTTCCTCCTCCCTGTCTCCGTTCCTCTCTCTGCCCTGCTGGAGCCTCCGGGCCCCCGCGGGTTCCTGGCCCCTTCCCTGCCACCTGTACCTGCTCTGCAGCTCGCGCCTCTTTCGGCTACATCTGCTTCGCCTACGCGTCCTAATTTTTCTCTGGGCAGGCTCACGCTTTCCTTTACCTACATTTTGTCTGTCCTTTTGGTTCTGACTCCTCCACACACTTAAGATGCATTTTGGGTATTCAGTTGCTTGTCCACACTTAAATGAAGAGAGTCACATTGAGGAATTAAAAAGCACAAAGCAAAGCGATAGCAGTGGTGACCATCTTTCAGTTGCGTAGTTGCCTCTACGTTCTCTTTGTGATACTGTACTGACACTTAAATTTAAAGGAATGGAATTTTCTATTGGGACTTAACAATTCACAAATTTTGGATATTTTTTTCTTGCAACCTGCACTTTTTTGATAAAATACATAGTAGAAAGAGCACCAGGACCTTTTAGGTCTCTTGTTTTCTTACCTGTAAAATGAGGAATTTGTTATGCCGCATTTAAATTTTCTGTGATTCTGAATTAAAAGGTTTTGTATTTGGAAGGAAAGGAGCTTGTGGGTTAAATGAGTCAGGAGAAGGCAAATAATGCACATGTAACTGGAAGTCTGGTAACTTCATTTTTAAAACTGCAACTTGGAAGAATTAGGGTGTGATGTGGAAATGAGTTAAGAAATGAAGGAAACTGATTAGGTCTTTGGAGTTACATCCACAAGTGTTTTAAATTATGTGAGTAAATATTATTATCCTTAAATTGAAGAGTTAAAACTATCTTCCATTCTAAACAAAATCCAGGCTCTACGTGGACCTTCAAAGTTTAAAACCATTGTTGAATTGAACAACAGCATTACAAGCATTTGAAAGCCTAATAAACCATCTGTCAGTCTACTTTAACACAAATTGGGAAAAAGAAAAGTATAAATGCCAAAAGCTGAAAGCAGGGTTGCTAACTACACAGAAACTAATAAATCCTATCACACATGAAAAACTCTAAAGACTGTGGCCTCCATTTCGTTGTTTAGAAATAGAATCGTGTAATTTTATAATTGAATTATCTAGTCCTTAATATCATCTGGAGTCTAATCTTTTCATTTTACAGATGAAGAACTGAAGCCCAAAGAGGGTAAATTGTTTGCTCAATATTACCCAGATTAATTGGAAATAAAGCCAGTATTCAGGCTCAGATCTCCTGCCTCACAGACCTGCCAGCATCGGCTTATACTTACCAGTTACATAAAGCTATTCAACATCAGAAGTCTTTGCCTTTGCAGTTTTGCCTACATGGTCTGAGTGATGTGTGAAATTGAACTTGGCATTAAGTAGGAGGGTATTGCTCTCAGAGGCCATTTTTGTGCCACCGGTTTCAAGGGGATTCCTATTTCACAAGCTCCATCTCACCTGGTCAGGGTTCATCTTTCTAATTCAGACAGTTCTGGCCAGGGCTCTGGAGCCATGTCCCAACCAAACACATTCATCCTAGGAGGTGTCAAGAGCTGTGTAGGGGTATAAATATTATGAAGTCCCCATTGTTAAGAAAATTACAGTATTACTGGGGATGTAAAATATAAAACAAATAGATAAACAATTCACCATTAATAACCAAGGAAAATAACCAAGGATTCAATCATAAAGTCCAAATCTTAAACTGAAAATTATCGATGTAAATTAAGGGAAGATTTCTTAAAAGGACAAAAAAAAAAAAGGAAATGTAGAATTTGGATTGGTGTAAAGGAAATTGCTTGAACAAAGGCACAGGGAAGAAAACAAACAAACTAAGGATGGAGAAAAGCTAGGAGATCAGGTGAATTAGAACAGGAGGTTTATGTTAGAAACAATAGAAAACCAAGCTGAAATGGTAAGGTGGAACTACTCTGAGAGGACCTGAATTTGACCCCAAGAAATTTAGACTTGATCTAATAGGAGATCATTCTGGATGGATTTGGCAGGGGAGAGGGTTGAAGACAAGACAGGAGACCATAACTTCTGAAATAGCAAGTGGGATTTTTAAAAGAAATGTTAGTCATAAATATGTTTAAGGAAAAGACTTGAGTTGAATGAGTATATACAGGGATCAAAGAAGAGTAAGAAGTCCAAGATGACTTTAGAATTATGGCAAGAGTCAATAATGGTATACACAGACCTGAGCACCTTGGAGTTGGAAGATGATCAGAACCCAAAGGCTGCTTAAAGGATGATCAGCCTCTTCATTTGCTAGAGAAGGAAGTAAGAAATATTCCCAAGGTATGCTTTCCTATTCATCACATCCTCATTCCAGAAAACTTTAGTTTGCCACTCAAATTGAATTAGAAGGTAAGAAAGAAAGCTATCACCCTGTCATGGGCCTTATGCTGGTGTTTTATGGTCGACCTATTTTTATTTCCGTTTCAGCCCTACTGATGTAAAAGTGCTCAGTGGTGCAGTATATAATGTTACAGTTGGAAATAAATCAATAAGTGTTTGCTAAATACATACCAAATGCAGTTCAGCACTCTGTTAGGTCTGGAGGACTGGAAAAGTATTAAAAAAAAATGCCTCTCCCTTTCAGAAGCTCATAATCTGGTTGGAGAAGAAAAGTCAACACACCTGACCCAACAGAAAATAAATTCCATGGATAGTGAGAACAACCTGTGAGGACTGTACAGTGTGCTTACATAGAAATAGTAGGGAATAAGGTTGGATGGATTAGAAATGACATAATCCACAGCATTCATCATCATTCAACAAATTTTCATTAATCTTTAAGTTCTAGGTTCTGGAATTAAAGCCGTAAAATAAAAAGCTCCTGCTCTCAGGGAGTATATACATTCTATTTGGGAGAGACAGAGAGGAATAAATAAATGTTCTGAAGAAAATTAAATGCAAAGGAACCAAAATGAGTAGGAGAGCATGGGGCAGCTGGGTGACTCAGTTGGTTGAGCTGAGCGTCTCACTCTTGATTTTGGCTCGGGTCATGATCTCAAGGTCATGAAGTCAAGCCCGACCTCAGGCTCCTCACTCAGCAGCAGGGTGTCTGCTTGAGATTTTTCTCTCTCCCTTGCCTTCTGTCCCTCCCCTCACTCCTCACAAGTTTCGCTCTCGCTCTCTCGCTGTCTCTCTCTCGCCGTCTCTCTCGCCGTCTCTCTCTCCCTCTCAAATAACTAAATGAATCTTTGTAAAAAATGAGTAGGAGAGTAGGTTAGGCCTTTCTGAGGAAAATTTAAACAACTCGAATGAAAGAAACAGCTAGTCATGGGATGCTCTGTAGAAGAGAAGTTCAGGCAGAGAGTAAACTAGCGCCAAGCCCTAAGGAGGGGTCAAGCATAGTGTCTTTGAGACTAAAAAAGGCAAATGTTTCTGGAATGTGAAGAGCCAAGAAGAAAGTAAAGGAGATGAAAAAGGAGAGAAAAGTAAGGCCCTGTAGGTAAGAAGAGATTTTAAGGTCAGATTAAAGTATAGATATTTGGAAGATTAGTCACTCTGGCATTGTGGATTCAAGGAGAGAGAGATTAGGACCTGGGGGACCAGAGGGAAGCCTGCCTGTGTGACAATCCAGGCAGGAGGTGACCTGAGGTAAACAAGGTTGGTGGCAGGGTGATCAAAGAAGAAAAAATGTCAATGAGATCAACTACTGGGTATTTATGAGGGGTGGTAAATGGTGTTGGTTGGGAGAGTCCACAATGTCAAATACAGCAAAAAGTTCAAGGAGAATAAACACTAAGTAAAAGCTAGTATAGTTAAGAGGAAAGATGTCATGTGTGACCTCCAAGAGAAGAGTTTCCATAGGGTGGGGTGTTAAGAAGTGAGAAAATGAACACAGTGAACTTCGACTGTAAGAATCAGTACAAATCAAAATACACAAATTTTATTTTATTTTATTTACCTTTTAAGGCCTTTTACATTTGGAATACTATTACATTTTTAAAGCCATTTAAACATTCCCAGCCAGGTCTAATATTTTGTCTCCATACCAAAGAGAGAACAAGTTTATACCATGGAGACATATCTTATATGTTTTTCTGGGCTAAAAATCAGTCCCCATCAATGACTCCCTAACCTAAATATAATCAGAGAAAGCTCACTCTTATTCCTGAGATATGGCAAGAGTCTAACAGTAGAAACACGAAGGCAGATGAAGTACCATATCAGTTATGGCTCCCTTATGGCCATCTGTCATGTCTAAACCAGGTGGGCTATGTATGTTACCTTGAGCACATCACATCACCCCAGTGAACTCCAGGTTTTCATTAGGAAGGGAGAAGAATCTCTCAGATTTTAAGCTTCTAGGCATACAGGTTAGCACTTCTACAAAAGAGAACAAATACCATGCTGTGAGATCCACGTGAACAGCTATCATGACTCCAAGTGACACTTTCACACAGTCTTTCCAAAAAGACAACTTGGTTGAACGAGATATTCTTTCGTTCAGCAAATTTTAAGACAATTAACAAGTAGTTTTTTTCCCCTGGAAACAGACTAGACTAGTTTGGTAGTCAGAAAGGAAGGAGAAATTTAAGTCCCCTCCATTCATAGTTGTGTGCAGCTTGAGCATCTCAAGGAAACCAAGCCTGACTCTGGCTAAGTTGTTTCCACACGTGCATGGGCATGCTTTTTCCCAATTGTCTGTTGTAGGTGAGTAGGGTGTGTTAATTCATTAGGTGTTATTCAGTGATGGAATGCTATTAGCACTCTTTTTTATTTGGAATATACTTAGTCCGGGGGTCCATTGGGAACAATTAATCTCTTGGGATGGTTTGGAAAGCTTCATTAAATTCAGTGAAGGAAAAAAAAAAGTGCAAGTTTTTCTAAAAATAATCATGAAATTTACTATGTTTAATTTGCTGGCCCAAATGTTTCTCAAGTCAGTAGTGACCAAGGATTCCTAACATTAATGAACAATTACCATATTGCTGAAATCAACACCATATTTAGCCTGAAAAGCTTTCTTGTTTTTGGTTCTGAAGAGGCCAAAACATTAGTAGCCCAGGATATATAAAATGTACTCTCTGTTGATGAAATGATCCCTTTAAATTATGGTTTAGCGATTCCAACAATACAATGCAAGGAATTTGCTTTGTCATTGTTACCTTCTGGCCTAGAGATAGAAACATTTTACACTCTGGTCCATCCTATACCTTTTACAAGGATAAATGCATGTTTTTATTTAAAAGCAAAGAAAGCTTACATAATCTCTCCTCATGATTAGCCCTTCCAGTAATTATCTGTTGCTTGGAATCAGTGTCAGCCAACCAAGTTCAGATGGCAAAAAAGTGTTTGATCTGCAGTGATGTGATTTAGAATATTGTGTGCATGGAAGGTAGAGCTATGCACATACAGAGAACATATTTATCTAATTTGACTGCCAGTGATTTAATTAATGTTTGTCAAGCACTTTGAACATGAAAAGAACTATCTGAAAGCTGAGAGCTATTACTCATAATCATTTTTCCTATTTGTTGAACTAAAATTAACATACAAATGTGATACTCTTACAGTATCATTGAGAGATACGCTCCTATTCTAACAAACCCGTGGGACTATCCTTTAAGAAAGTCTCATTAAAACTTTAAGTCTCTGGTTTCTGAAAGTCAAGCTTCAAGCTGGTTGGGTATCATCCATCAGTAGATTTTGAAGCATACGGGCTAAATAAACAACAGTGACAGCTTGGGGAAGTATATGCACCTGTTTATTGAGAAGATGTTAACAGGGGCAAATCTAAAATAAGAATGCATACCGCAACCTGATTTTTAAGAAGTTTTTGTGCATGCCTCCACTTAAAATCACCCATATTATCATCTAATTTTTTCCTTCCAAATTTCTCTCCAAAGAGTAACTGTTAATGAGCATGAACCCTCCATAACAATCTGAGAAGAGAAGAAAGAATGGTAAGACCCTATTTTAGGGCTTGCAGGAGAAACAAACATGTTTTCCTCCATTGTGTTCTCCCCAAGTCAAGTACAAGAATAACTGGCAAAAGAGGAAGAAAACTGGAGAAGGAAGTAAGGAGCCTGGACAAAGGCCCTGATCTAATGTGATTCTCCACAGAGAGGTTTCGGCAGTGTCACATTCATACCTACAGGGGCTTGGAGGGACATTTGTCCAACTTCCCTTGACTATAGGGCAGAATTAACTCCTCTGTAGAATAGAAGGGGTAACTTGAAAAGACACTGACTTTCCCACATGACTTGTTTTTGAATTTTAGTTTCATTTTATCCGGTACCCTACAGAGAATTTTTACATTCAGTACAGAATCTTCCTTCCATGTTCATCATGCCAGAGATAGTCCTTGGTCGAGTAAGCCTGATTAAGGCACTAGTTCTACCTCAACCCTACAAAACTGAACTTGACACATGGGTCTGGCAATGTGCCCTTTCAACAAGCTCCCCGCCCCCTATGATTTTATATTTACTAATGTTTCGGAAAGACTTCCAGAAGAGGTATTATTTACATTCTCTAGTCATTCTTAGCACAGATCTTACTTTTAGTGATCAGATGTGGCAGGGACAGGGGTATTCACAAAATGCTGCGTGGCTCTCTTACATTTTCCACCCTCGTGTTAGTTTGGTTGGGGCCATGTAACTCTTACTGACCAACGTGCTTGAGAAAAAATAAAGTGTGTCACTGCTAGCCAAGATATTAGGAGCACTTTTTCCCCTTATCGCTGTGGCCCTGAAAACCCCATTTTCCAAGATGGTATAGCTATGGGTATAACTATAAGAAGAAAGCACCCCTGGGTCCTTGGGAGTTGGTCTGGAGAGCAACAAGATCCTCAAGAGATTTCTTATGAGCTAGAAGTAAACCTTTAACAGTTAAAGAGATGAGTGGTCCAGTGTTATTAACTGTACCAGCATGGTTAGCCTATCCTGAAGAATACAACTGCATTAAGAGGTCCCTCTTTCACAACTGCAGAAACAGTTCTTTAACTCTGGATCTTAAAACAGTACCAACAGTGCACAATCTCCTAAATAGATCAACTAGATGCAAATGGATATATAAAAATCACAAATAGTATGTTGTACGGTAGAAAGAAATGCTCTTTATGTAGTTCAGTTCTGGTTCTGGTTTTACTTTTCAATCCTCCCACAAATTAAAGAATTAGTGCAATCTTTAGCCTGTGATGCCTAGGAAAAATATCTTTGTCCTTGTCATACCTAGATCCTCTTCTTTTCTCCATCCTTGTCACCCGTCATTAACAATCAATTTTCTAGGCTCTCAGATGGATGGGGTTCCCATAACCAAAGCCCGTCAGAAGTGAATTGAGCACTTGTTTGTATTTGCTGTTTAAAGTTCACTCCATAAGGGCATCGACTAAATTTCTATGACATTAGCCACTTGTCTTCCTAATTCGCTACAGATAGATGTGTGTGATGCTGAAACAGATTCACTCCTCTGTGTACTTTTGGGTCTGCCTTCACCTGCTGGGTCCAGCACCTGTGAAAAGGATGAACCAGACAGCTTCAGTGGAGGGAATGAATGAGGGTAGAACAACTTCCAGATGCAGAATACTTTGCAGAAGTCACTGATCTATACTATTTGCTGATCTACCCCTGAAGCATTCTGTCTGACAGAAGAAGGCCAGTTTTTGCTATTGAACCATTTCACAATCTCTGTTTGACAGCTATAGACACACATAAAGAAGGGGCAAGGAAAATCCTTTCATGGGTTCTCAAGCACTGCAGAGAGTCTGTCAGTAACTATGCCCTTGCTTACCAATCTTATAGCTGCCTCAAATCTTTTTTTGAAACAAGGGGGAAATAAACAAAATACAAGCTAGCTGTAGTTTGCTTCTCCCATGAGTAGAGTATGGTTAACAACATTTCTTATATTTTAACACATCACCTTTCCCTTAATTCACAGACCAAATAGAAAAAAAAAAAAAAGTACTGTATTCCTTTTCCTGTTGCTTATTCAATAATTCCTGAGCAAATCCACATAACTTTCCTGCAGTTGAGTAGAAGAACCATAAGAAATGGACTCATTGAAATCTTTTTCAGTTCTACTTAGTATTTATTTGTCCCCATTTTGAAATAAGGCCATGCTGCTTTTGTTCCTATAGAAAAGAAGTTATGATTTAAGAAAACTTTACAAAAGGGAAGCCGATCTTGATGTTATCAAACTTCCCTCTTTTCTTTTAGCAGAATGTTTGAGAAAATGCCAATTGGTGTCGCCTATCATCAGAACTTTTTAAGATCTGATTGCTTCTGAAAATTAACTTGCATAAAACTATCTGACCTTCTTTAACAGATGATATTACATTCCTCTCTGAATAGTTAGCACATAAATTTGTCTCTGCAAACTGAAATAGTAAGACCGTATCAAATGTTTTAGATGAAATGATGCCATAACTAATTTATACACATTGCCCCATTTTTAGGGGGAGATGTGCATTGGTTAAACTCAGACATCCATATTCTTTTGTGGTGAGTGTTAACCAGAGTGCCATTTTTGTCCAGACTGTCACCAGAAGGCTTTATAATTAGAAGATTCACTCTAAAAGGGAAGTCTAAGGTTGATGAGGCAGAACTAGCTATGTTTTAAAGGGAAATTCTTATTAGTACAAAACATTAGAGGATAAACAAAATCAATTTTTATAGGCAGATTAACCAAATTATTCCTTATTGTAGTAAACATTGCAAAAATCAAGAGAATGGACTGTATTAGCCATATCCACACAAGAGAATGAAGTCCTATGGTCTAATTTATGTGCAATAATTGTTCTTACTAGCATTCTCATAGTTTGGGTAGTGACTCATTTTGTTGTATGTGACCTTTGTTCTCCAGGATTGGCTGCTATTAAAAAGTAGAAGCAATTAAAAAAAAAAAAAAAAAGAGTTTACTAGGCTAGCTGGGTTTTTAAAAAACACCTGAACATCCAGGGTAAATCAAAGATTACTAGTGTTAGGTAATATGGCACCTTTGAATCTTTACAGTAGGCATGAATATTTGAAAAGTAATTTTTTTCCTAAAGGACATTAGTAAGATATCTTTTGGTAGCACATTATTTCAGCATTTAAAAAGGTTGAACACAAAAATTAAGTTAGTTAAGCATAGGCTTTTTCTTCTTCATTTTGCATTCCTACCATTTGGTCTTCCTTTGGGTGTAGATGATCATGTTAGAAGAGGGAGTATATTTCGAAGAAAAAGCTTAAAGTAATTTATTGTCAGCAGGTCACTGCTAATAAGCAGATCTTTTATAAATCATGAGACTGAGTAGATTACAAAAGATGGAGTGAAAAAACACTGCCAAAAGATACAATTTCCAAGGGGTTTTCAAAAATGATGAAAGGATCTAAATGTCAGTGCAAAAACACACACACACACAAAAAACAATTAGCTTCTTAAAGGTGTTTCACTCGAAATTTTTAAACTTTTGATTTTGGAATTTCCCAAATATACACAAAAATAGAGAGAATGTTACTATTACAAGGGACCCCACGAAGTCATGAACATGTTTGCTACACTTCTTTTAGATTTCTTTATTTCTTTGATGTTGTTTTTATTGCCGAAATATTTTTAAAGAAAATCCTTCTGTCATATCTTTTCACCTCTGAATACAACAGTATACATCAAAAACAAACAGAATATTTTCTTATGTAGTAATAATGCAAGTATCACACCTAAATATGTTTAAAAGGTCTATTCTCAAATCTCTTGTCATTGTAGGTTAGCAATTAGCATTTTCTTGTTTGATTTTTATCTTTACCCCTTTCTCCTTTACAGGCATCCCCTCAATTAGCAAAAGAAATCCTACACTTGGATTAGGTTATGTTTAACATATCCCTGGGCCCTTGCCTATGTAGTGTAGTGTGTTATTCAGAATCTTACACCATATCCAAATTCTGCATTGCAATTGGCACGATGCAAGAAAATTAAATTTAAATTCTGCTCAAATCCCAAAGTTTTATAAAGTATAAAAATACTGTAATTTATAAAAAATGAAAGGAATCCATAATCTAGCTATGACTGCGTTGAATAATCTACTAGGTAATGTCTAGGATGTTTTTCCTGGGATCCTTTGTTTGCATATATAGAAAACCAACTTTGGCCAAATAAAACCAATAAATATATAAACATTTTAAAGGAAATGACTGTAAGGAAAGGTTTAAGTCCTAGCCCAGAAAAGAACAGGAATCCGACTCTCCTGGGGAAGAGAGTTCTATGGAGCAGAATCTTGTGGGCAGTCACTTCAGAGCACTGCCATTGAGATGAATCAGTTCCATGTTTTCCAACTTCCTATCACTCTACTCTGCTCAGCATCTTAGTCTGTGCATGTGTTCACTCCTTGCCCAGGGCATAGCAGGATCCCTCAATACGGGCAATCCCACCAAGATCACACACAATGAGATAGAGGAGGTTTCCCAAAGAAAAGTCAGGTGTTACAACCCAAAAAAGAGAGAACGAATGCCTAGTAGGCAAATTCAACTGAGGCAAAATGAGAATAGCAGCTCTTCCTTCCTTTTGTCAATGACTATCTGTCCTTCAGATCTTATTGATGAGTCACTGAAAACCAGGCTTTCTCATCCACTAACTCTGATGTTGCTCTCTTTCCTATCTATCTATGTACTGCTGTTAGGAAACGTTACTTTTACTGCATCCCTGTTCTCCATGTCCCCTTCATCGGGAATCAGTGTTCCAAATACCTACAACGTCCAAGCTACCAGAAATGATGAGTTCTGTGTACATGATATCATCCCACTCTTTTTTGGGTTGGTAAGGATGAATTAAAAATTCCAGTCTAATTTAAAACTCTTCATTTCCTTTTTGGCTCACACTGTTATTCATTTATTACCTTTCCTTCTAGTTCGCTATTGGAATAAATATATCAACTTAAAAACATGAATCATGCCCTCTGCCCTTTCTGCCAGAACTATGACCTTCCATACACACACCCCACACTCACACACTACGCTCACACACCACTTTTGTCACTACCTAGTGTGGTCACAAAAGAGGCACGCAATGAATACTGAAATTTAATTGGGCTGTAGGAAATTGAGTACTGTTCAAGTGTGCTCTGTAATGGAAGAGAGTTCAGAGACTTTTGGTCTAAGGGATATGGCATTTTTCCTTTAGGGCCAAATGTTGTAGTCAGTGTTTAAGAGGATAAAAGGAAGTGAAGTTGTTGATGCATTATTTTGATTTTCAAGTGAGCTAGTTTCCCCTATCTGATTAGCCCACGAAAAGATGGTTTCAGGCCTTCTCTAAGTAGATATTTGAGAGTGCATGAGAGAATGGTTCATTCAGGAACTACTTTCAGTTTCTTCTTTCAAATGTTCTCAACTCTTCTCTCTGCCTTTATAGCTCCCATCCCAGGAAGGAAGATCTTGACTGCCCATTGGATGCTGGAGGCACATCCTGAGAAATTGCTGGGACAGAGGTCATCTAGCAGCAGCTGCTTCTTCCAGCCTCCACTGTGGGCCCCCGAGACTTCCTGCTTCCTCCCCCACAATTGCTCTCTCCCTATCCTTCGTTTCTAAGAAATGACTTTGCATCTTCTCCCAGATTTCAAGCCCTGACTTAAATCCAGAATCCAGCATGCCATTGGTTTTAACAAATATCTTCTTTCAACTGTCCATGCTGGACACCATGACTTCGTTTGCTTAATGAGGTGGGAAAAAAAAGAAAAACAAAGCTCGGAGTGGCTGGAACCTTGTTAAGAAGGGAAAAGGACCATAAGATGAAGGGGAGGCAGGGCACACAGGCCTTATGGTCTGGGTAAAAGGTTTTTGAGTTTTACTCTAAATATAATAAGGAATTGTGGTAGAAATATATTTGGGGGAAAAAAAAATACTCACCAGACTGCCCCTCACCCCATCTCCCCCCACACACCTGTGCCACTTTATAACTTTATAGAATCCTCATCTCTCATGATTCATAACAGCCGTGGTCATATATTATATGCATATGGGATATAATGTGTGTGCAGACTATATAGTAAGATGATAATTTATTAGTCAAATATACCTACTCAAGAGTTAAAATCTAATTAAGAACTATTTGCTAAGGTAAAGGGCCCACGAAGAACAAAGAAAATGGTAAAGATAGAAATCTCACATTAGATCTGAGCGTTGAGACCTCTAGTCCCACATTATGAATATCACTGTCCTACGTCGTAACCCCATACAAGAGCTTCAAGCAAGCTTATTTCCACCTACTCCCGTTGTTCCCTGGTGGAGTTCCCCAGACCTCCTTACGGAGGCCTCTCCTGCCAACAAGCCCAGCACTGCTCTGGATTTCATCCCACTGTCATCAGAGCTAAGCGAGTCAACACCAGGCATCTCGCTGTGTCCATGTCTGCCGTGCTCTGGTCTGCCAGACTACCAAAGGGGGGATAAAATCGGGCTTGGCTGGCGGGGTGGGGGAGGGGGGGGGGTCATACCAGGGCATGGGAGGAGGCTCAGGGAGCAAAAGCAGCCCTCAGTTGTGTTTAACCAGTTCTCTCCCTTGACCAGTCTCAAAGTCTAAAGAAAACAAAAATGAACCCTAGATGATGGAAAAGTGCATTCTACTTGAAGCCAGTACAGATATGGAAGATATGATTAATTTTCACAATGCCATGTTTTCCTCGTTCTCTAGCTTCTTCTTCTTTCCCTTTGGAAGCACTTTTTCTTCTACCTATGTGCCCCTATGTTCCTTATATGTAAGCCTGTTCCAAGGCTTCATCCCCATACTTTTTTCCCCACTCTCCCCCACACAGACACACTCTCTTTTAATTGATTGCAATTGGTTATCAGTTGGCTCTGTAATTCTTCCTGTCGACCCTCTGTTGTCTACCAGAAGACATGAATTCACTCCCCCGAAGCAACACCAAGGCCACCTCCTCTGTGAAGTCTTCCATGATTCCACCAAACCACACATTTCCTCAGTGCTCTTACAGTGACCAGCCAACACTTCTATTAGAACACTTCTTGTGTTGCTATTTCTCTCTGCTGATATGCCCATTCCCTCGCTGGAGTGGAAGCTGCTCAAATAAAAAGTCTGGGTAGTCTCTTTGTTTGATACTCCTGGTAAGTAACACAGAACCTGGAATACTGTGGGCATTATCGCTTAACACATTAGTGAATGAGGACGTGAGTGGAGAGGAACTATGCTACAAGTGTAAAAATCTATTAAGCCTGAGCACAAAAACAGAGATCCAGCATGGACTTCTTTGTCTGCAAATCACACAAATGCAACTTAAATTAGCTTAGGATAAAAGGAAGATTTATTGGAAAGACACTGGAATATCTCAGGTAACTGAAAAGAGAATTCGTCAACAGAATAGTGAGAAAGAAGGCCTGGGAAGCAATTCGGCCTGCGAGTACTGTCAACGGGTTTGTCCGATGTGTGTGTGTCTGTGTGTCTCTTCTGGCCAACGGCTGCTCCTGTTCTTCTCTCACTGTAAACTCTTCTTCCAGGTAGTGGTCCTCACTGTTGGAATCACTTGGAGAGTTGGGTTTGTTTGTTTGTTTTTTAGGATTTTATTTATTTATAAGAGAGAGAGAAAGAGAGAGAGAGCAAGTGAGGGAAGGGGCAGAGGGAGAAGCAGACTCGCTGCTGAGCAGGGCTCAATCCCAGGATCCCGAGATCATGACCTGAGTTGAAGGCAGACGCTTAACCGACTGAGCCCCCCAGGCGCCCCTTACCTGGAGAGTTTTAGAGAAATATTGACACCTGGGTCTCATCCCAGACCACATCCATTAGAGTTTCTGGGGGTTGATGCCAGGGCATTTTGAAAAAGTTTTCCCAGGTGATCCTCAGGAGCTGCCACGGTTGAGAACTACTGTTCCTCATGTGGGAAAAAAAGTAGCCAGTAGATCCTGGGTTTCAGATCTCGTTCCCATAGCTTCAGGGCAAAACCAAACTGGCAGTCAGTTCTCCTTCAAAAACTTTTTAGAGAAAGAAATCTTTTTGGCTTAGGTTGGATCCAGTACTTATTACTGGATCCATCAATGATGGTCAAGTGTGTGGGTCACATTAAATAAGGCAGCTCAGGGCACTTGGGTGGCTCAGTCACTTAGGCATCTAACTCTTGATTCCCGCTCAGGTCATGATCTCAGGGTCCTGAAATTGAGCTCTGCATTCTGTGGAATTTCTGCTTGAGATCCTCTTTCCCTCTCCCTTTGCTCCTCCACCCTGTGCATGTGCTCGTGCACATGCGCGCACGCTTTCTCTCTCTCTCTCTCTGAAATAAATAAATAAATCTTTTAAATAAATAAATAAATAAATAAATAAATATGGCAGCTCGTGCTGAGTTAGAGAGTATGTTTGAAGCAGTAATCATTCCAAAGAATGGGGATGATGTTTGTAGAAGGAGGGGGTTAACCTATGAAACAATGCCTAATACATGTGTAATAAAATCATATTTACAACAAAATTAAAACTCATTAGGCAATAAATGCTTGTTAAATAAATGAATAAATGACAATACACACTGAGTGATGCAGTTCATCAGTATGGTGTACCTTAGTATTTAGGTATAAAGAGTAACCACTTCACATAAATGATGTCATTCATGTCACTGCTATCTAATCCTGCTAAAGTGTTGTTGTTGTTGTTGTTGTTGTTGTTTCCTTGGTTCTCTATTAACAATGCTTATCTATAAGCAAGGCCAATGTTACAACGTTTGGCTTGTTTGTTTCTTTAATATTGGGTCAGTTTAATCCTCTTTGTGCACAGAAACAAACATAGGCCTAGTTTTGCCATAGGAACCAACGTGTCAAGTTTCAGGCCAAAAGCAAAAACAAAGGATAGAGAGTGGACACAGTGAAAGTGAACTCTGACTGCTGGCATTTGGGCATCTTGGGAGTAATTGGAAATCAGAAGTATAGGGAAACATTTCCACTGTATTCAGGCAGTCAGATGAAGGATAAAGACAAGCTATGGGGAAGGAATTTGCCAGCAGGTAGCTCTGTGCTTGGGCAGAGAAGGTGTTACATTCCAGGGCCGGTGTTAGAAAAAGCCAGAGGTGTCTAGACACTCCTGTCTGCCCCTAGAAACCTTGCTGGGTAGTAGGGAACTGAGAAATGTCTGGAAGAGAAAAAACAGTATATGCTATCCGGCTAGACTCTTCAATATTTTATTTTACATTTCAAAATATAAATATGAATACTAGGGGAACTATTAAAAGTGGTTGTCTCTGGAAAGTAAAATTGGTGAGATCATTCACTTTTTGCTTTATTTATCACTGTGTTTTTATTGTTTTATAATGGTTGGCATAAGGCATCTTTTAAACCAATACGAATATAAATGAAAGCTTTTTTAAAAAAAATACAGTGTAGCAGGAAATGCAGAACATAAAGTTTTTACATATTTTAGACATTAGAGAAATAATCCTGTTTTTTTTAAAAATATCTGATATAGTTGTTATCTTGATTAAGTAAAGTACATTGATTCCGTACTACTGGGAAGAAAAAAAACCCTCTGGGAGAGGGATAGCAAAGAGAATTCGTACTGGATATGATTTTTATTTTTATTGTGTGTGTGTGTGTGTGTGTGTGTGTGTGTGTGTGTGGAAGCAGAACCCAAGAGACAAGAGGAAAGAGTATGTGAAGTCAGAGGAGAGGGCGTGAGAGAGAAGTCCAGGGGTGGAAATCTAGCTTGTACATCTTCGTTTTTCCTAAAGCCAGTGGAGTGGCCCTTGTTACCTTCAGCTGTCTAGCTCTGAAAAATAAAAGCTGTTTAGGTATTTCATGCTTTTTACAGGAAACACTGAATCTCAGTCCCTCGTGCCGAATTCCCTGGGGATACAAACAGAACTTTCTCAGTGAAAGGCTGGCTCGTTAGAAATTCATTCCTGCCTCTTTTCCCTCTGCCTCTGTCCTGGACCTGGGGCACAGGGTAAGATAGACTGCTGTTATTTGTGCTATAATGCAGGAGATCTACTGTGGGAATTTAAATTCTACTGTGTATTTTTAAAATGATTATAAAAAGGCATTCAGGTACAGCAGGCCTCGTGCTTCTTTTATAAAGGTTTAAGCAAATAAGCAAACAAATGACTGGGGTCCTGTTATTTAATTTGAGTCCCTAAGGCCCAATACTTCCTCTGAAGACATACATAGGAGCTCCTGGCTGCAGTGGGAGTCATGACTCACAGCTGAGGGCAGAACTCAGTCCTTTGAATTCCTGCAACAGGGCTTTCAGAAAGAAAGAACGGACATGAATGGGGAGGGGGGGATCTTGACTTTTATTCAAGGCTGAGTTATTGAGGTCTCCGATTCCTCACGTCTGTTCAGTCATCCAGCCCGAGAAGGTGCCTGTTGCACACCTCCACTGTCTTGGAACCATCTTGTTGAAATTTCCACCTCTGAAGAAGCAGATGATTTAGCAGACACCTTCCCACAGATATTTTTGAGATATCTGTCTCTTTCTTGATGAGTAAAGTTTTCTTTCCAACTGCTCTCCTTTCTGTCAGCTTGCCAGTTCCACTTCCAGTATTGTTCGGCTTAGGTTGCTGGGAGGCAAATGAGAGGCGAGGGGAGTACGGTCCTGGGAGAGGAAAGCAGGGTCAGGGGGCCACGGAGAGCCTGGGGAGCCCAGCCTGGGGAGGAGACAGACTGAGCAAACCTGGAGGGAAGCAGTGGACTGAGAGATAAAGTCAGAGCATTCAGGACAAGGGATCAGAGAGATAAGGAGTTCCAGGGGAAACATGAATGCAGCAAAACGATAGTGAAAGGATACGTAGATGACCAAAGTAAATACTAAAAAAGAAAATATCCTCATTTTATTTTCAAAAAAAGTATTATAAGATCTGTTCCCCCCACGCCCCACCCCCCACCTTTCTCTTGAGCACTTTTTATCGACTCTTACTTGGCAATGTTCCGAAACATCAACAGTATAGATATCAGCTTTCTTTTGTTTCCTCTAGACTGAAATAGCTCTTGACCTTGTTTGTTTTTTAATAATATAATGGAGAGGGGTTAAGTAGAAGGAGAAATGTGTTAAAAATTAATTTTCATTTGCATTAAAGTGCTTTACACCAATTATAACTAAATCCACAGTTTCATAATCAGGAAAAAATATTAAAGTTCATGTATTAAATTTTCAAGATTTGGATATTCAGATTTAACAAAAACAGGCACTCTTCCACAAAGTAATCCCCTCAAAAGACAGTCTATTCATTCATCCAACAAATATTTATTCTTTGTTCTAAGTATTGGAAATACCAAAAAATACAATTTATTGGGAGGAGAAAGATCAATTAGCGATTACACCACACGTTGGCAAATACTAAGACAAAGTTATATTCAGGGCGTCTGGTGGACTCAGTCGGTAGAGCATGTGACTCTTGATCTAGATAGGTCGTGAGTTAAGCCCCATGCTGTGCATAGAGCTTACTTTAATAAAACGAGAGAGAGAAAGTTATATTTAAGACCTGTGTGAGCATAGCCTGAGGGAGAAGACTAAGTGAGAATCTAGGCTTGGGATGGCTTCCTGGAGTACACGATGCTTGAGGTAGATGTATGAGAATGATGAAAGTTGGTGTTGCAAAAAAGGAGGTAAAGATCAAGAAATGTAGAGGAAGATGAGAAATGATATTCCAGGAAGAAGAAATCAAGTATGTAAAACATAACAAGGATGAAATAGAAGACGTGGTGGGAGGTAATGGTGAGAGATAAACAGGACATCTGTACTAAGCAAAGGTGTTAGGACTTTATCCTGAATGGTATAGGAACCTATTGAAAATTGTAGCCATCCGGTTTAGCTGAGCAGTGTTAATGTTTTAGGAAGTTCATCTGAAACCCAATGAATTGGCAAGGACTAGACCAGAGGCAAGAAATCCAGTTAGGAGACTGTTGGCAATAATCCAGGAGGTGTGCCTGGAACATGACTGTGGGGCTAGGAAGACCCAAACAGGTTTGAATACATGTAAGAGTTGGAACAGACTAAACTTGTTGACTGAATGTTAGGGATGAGAAAGAATGGAAAGCCAAGGGTGACTTGATTTTGTAATATATATGAGCTCGTATATACCGTAAATATTATTTCTGGGGGCACCTGGGTGGCTCAGTTGGTTAAGCATCTGCCTTCGACTCAGGTCATGATTGTGGGGTCCTGGGATCAAGCCCAGTGCTCAGCGGGGAGCCTGCCTCTCTCTCTCCCTCTCCTTCTGTGTGCTGTCTCACTCTCTCTCAAATAAATAAATAAAATCTTTTAAAATAAATAAATTATTATTTCTGGAAAGATACAATATACTGAGAGTTTTATCTCTTGGTAGTGGGACTGGGAGCGGTGTAGGGGTCCAAATTTTCAGAGCTGGACATCAGAGTAGATGGTAATATATTCAGCAAATTAAAATGGAATTTTAAAAATGGAATGAAAAAAGTATGGAACCAGAAGGAGGAGCAAGTTTTAGAGGAAGCTACTTGCCCCGAGGCCAATGAAGCAAAAAGAGACTAGACTAACAGAGCCAAGTGGTGGAGTTCAGGAGACACGAGATGTAAGGACTCAGTCGAGAGAGAAGAGTTTCTAAAGAAGCCTGAAAGGTGAACAGAGGATGGGTGAAAAACCAGGGAAAAGTGCTATCACAAAAGGGGAGAAGAGGAGAGTTTCGAGAAGGACGAGGTGATGAGACTTCAAGTAGGATAATACCTGAAAATCACCCAGTGGAGTGGTTGTAAAGTTGAGGACAGGGGTGTAGACTGTTCCTTCAAAAAGCTTCATCCATGAAAGATAGAGAGATGTGATGTAGGCAAGGGGTTTATCAACCTTTTTGTCATTATTATGATCACTACTGTGATGATGAAAGAGATAAGCATGTTTACATGGAAAGAGTAAGTAGAATGGGAGGGGCCAGAGATTCAAGTAACTGAAGCAATAGTGGATGGAAAAAATTTGCTCAGAATAGAGGAGAGGGCAATATGTATTTTGCTAATGCCCTGTACAATTCTAGGGGGCACAATTCATATTGAATTCTCTGGGAATTTGGCCAACTAGAGCACAACTCTAGGAGGCAACATTTACATAGAATGCAACCTGCATGGTGCCACCAGAGCTGTGCACGGCCAGCCACCCTGGAAATGTAAAGCACGCTTGGAGGGATTAGCCATTTACCTTTCCACCCCGTCTGAGTGACGGTTAAACTGTATCTAACCCACTGAGGCTCTCTCCACAGAAATCAAGGTTAACTGCTAGGTATCCACACTCTTATTTGACAACTACAGTCAACAGAGAAGTATAGCTAAGTATTCTGTTTCACCAACCCAATTCTCTTCCTCATGTTTGTTGAGCACTTCCTACGCCTTGCTCGGTGCTAGTCTAGGCTTTGAGGAATGCAAAAAGTCCTAAACAACCAATAGCCTGAAGGTGACTATACTCTGGTTTGAAAGACAAAACCTATCTAGTCACTCAAAACTGTTAGGAGATACACAAAATAATGTGCGAGTGAAACAAACACTAAAGGTTAAGAGAGTTGCATTTAATTGAGAGAAAAGGAAATTTAAGATCATCTTGTTTAGTGGTTTTCAAACTGTGTTTCCTGGAACCCTGGGACTTCGTGGCGATGCTTCAGGAGTTCCACAAAGAGTGATGTATTCTCTGACAAGCACTGAAGATTTAAATTGCTCTAGGAGGTTCTTAACAGCAATGTTTGTAATAACAAAAAAAAAAAATTAGAAACAACCTAAATGTCTTTCAGTAGGGATCTGTCTAAATAAATTATGGTGCCTTCATACAATGGAATACTAAATAGCTGTTTTTAAAGGAAAAATAAATCTGTATGTATTGTTAGAGAAAGATCTTCAAGGTCTATAATTAAGTTGAAAATGCAAGTTGCAGAAAAACATGAATCATGTAATACTATTTGTGTAAAATACATATACATATGCATGCATATATGTATGCTTGTGTGTAGTTTGTGTATACATTAAGTATATTCTTTCTGGAAAAACACAATGTACTGAGAGGAGTCTGCTTCTCCCTCTCCCTCTCCTTCTGGCTGTAAGGCTGGGAGTGGTATTGGGGGAAATGGAAAATTATTAATTTAGCTCAACCTCCTCATTTTACTGATATAAAACTGAGACTCAGGAATATTGTGACTTACCCTAGGTCATATAGATAGTATTAGTAAAAAACCCCAAACCCAAACCCAAATCTTTTATTTTATTTTATTTTATTTATTTATTTGAGAGAGACAGAGAGGGCATGAGAGGGGGTGAGGGTCAGAGGGAGAAGCAGGCTTCCCGATGTGCAGGGAGCCGGACATGGGACTCGATCCCAGGACTCCAGGATCATGACCTGAGCCAAAGGCGGTCGCTTAACCGACTGAGCCACCCAGGCGCCCCCAAACCCAAATCTTGATCTCTTGTTTGCTCCTCTTTATATCTCAGGAAAAGATCAGCGTGAGCAGGAATTATTTATAGAGCAGTCAGTCTTTCTCACCTGTTTCCTACATTTCCCGCCTTTCTCTGCCCTAAGTCATCTCTCATTTAATTCCTATCCTATATACAACTAGCTTTTCTCTTTGCCTAAATCATACATTTTCACTCACCAAGCAACAGTACTCAAAGTTACACTCATACTCAAAAATATGAATTGTTGTACTGAATAGGAGTTTAGTCCTTGAAAGACAGACTTTAGACAGAGTCTGTTTTTACCTCGGGCAGTGGGGCAAACACTGTAACACGGTTATTGAGTATCGGTTCACCTCAAACTGCCTGTCGACTCCATGGCTTCCCTTGGGGACAGTGGCTCCTTGCCCAAGCAGTAGATGCCTCTGGGCAGGACTTTGCTCTGTCCCCCACTGAATGTGGGACCTTAGGCAATTGGCAGGACTCTTTTTTTTTTTTTTAAAGATTTTATTTATTTATTTGACCGAGAGATAGAGAGAGCACAAGTAGGCAGAGGTGCAGAGGGAGAGGGAGAAGCAGGCTCTCCGCTGAGCAGGGAGCTGGACGTGGGGCTCGATCCCGGGACCCTGGGATCATGACCTGAGCCAAAGGCAGCCGCTTAACCGACTGAGCCACCCAGGCTCCCGGCAGGACTCTTCTATACCTCAGTTTCCACCTTTGTAACTTGGGCTATGATCTGAGCCTCTCACCTGACGCAGGTTTGCTGTGAGAAAATGAGGACGTAATGGACATAAAGGCTCGAAACAGCTCTTCGCATTCTCGAGGGAACTGGTACATTTTGGTGGAGTCAGAATGCAAGCTCTGTCCTTCACAGGTGTGACCTTGGGCAAGCTGCATGCTGCAGTCTCTGCAGCTCTGAGTATCGTCTGTTGATTGAGAATATAACACCTAACTCTTGAGGTTATTTTTCAGGAATAAATGAGTTGATGGATTAAAGTGATTAGCTCAGTGTTTGACACATGAAGAACTCAAATAAGGTTAACTGTTGCTGTTTTATTGCTATATTTTTAAATACAATGTTATTTGTTGTCTGTTCAGGTCTATGGGTGATAGGTCACTTCGGCGCTTTCTCATTTTAGCGTCATTAGTATCATTTCAGATTCTCCTTTGAACATCAAGCAAACCAAGAAGACCATTTTTTTGTCAAGAAATTAAGTTATTGGGGTGCCTGGGTGGCTCAGTCTGTTAAGTGTCTGACTTTGGCTTGGGTCGAGATCTCAGGGTCCTGGGATTGAGCCCCACATGGTCATTGTTGTTGTCAACAATGCTCAGCAGGGAGTCTGCTTGTCCCTCTCCACCTCCTTCTGCTCCTCCCCCCCACCCCCCACTCGCTCGTGCTCTCTGTCTCTCTCACAGATAAATAAATTTTTAAAAAGTCTTTTAAAAAAGAAATTAAGTTATCATTTCTGTACATTCGTATAAAATTCTTTACCAGGCAACTACCACCTGTAAGTCTGGGCCAGGTATTGGAGATACAGAGATGAAAATGACACAGTCCCTATACAAAGATGCTTTGATTCCAGTGGGCTGTCCTTCATTCTCAAACACAGTGATAGTCCCTGATCCAAGCAAAACTAATGATATTCATTGCAGATATGGGAAAAAGTATAGGCAGTGACAACAATAATTGATTTGCAGGCTATAGAGGTAGAGCAAATGATACAGCTCAGTTTTCAGATTTTTGGTCTCAGGATCCTTTTACATTCTTAAAAATTATTTAGGATCCTACCAAGCTTTTTAAAATATGAATGATAGTTGGGAAAACTGGACAGCCACATGCAAAAGAATGAAACTGTACCCCTATCTTATATCATACCAAAAAATCAACTTAAAATGGATTAGAGGCGGGGTGCCTGGGTGGCTCAGTCATTAAGCGTCTGCCTTCGGCTCAGGTTATGATCCGGGGGTCCTGGGATCGAGCCCCGCATCGGGCTCCCTGCTCAGAGGGAAGCCTGCTTCTCCCTCTCCCACTCCCCCTGCTTGTGTTCCCTCTCTTGCTGTGTCTCTCTTTCTCTGTCAAATAAATAAATAAAATCTTTTAAAAATAAATAAATAAAATAAAACGGATTAGAGGCTTAACTTTAAGGTCTGAAAAGGTGCTCAACATCACTAATCATCAGGGAAATGCAAATCAAAACCACAATAAGATAATTACCTCACATCTGTTAAAATGGCTGTCAAGAAAAATATAAGAGATAAGTGTTGGTGAGGATGTGGAGAAAGGGGAACCCTTGTGCACTGTTGGTGGGAATGTAAATTGGCACGATCACTATGGAAAACAAACGTGGAGGTTCCTCAAAAAATCAAAAATAGAACTACCATATGATCCAGGAATCCCACATTCAAAGAAGCACAGAGTCAAAGAGAGATCTATACCCCATGTTCATTGCAACACTATTCACAATAGCCAAAATATGGTACAACCAAAGTGCCCATCAATGCATGAATGGATAAAGAAGATATGATGGAATATTATTCAGCCATGAGAAAGAAGGAAATCTTGTTCTTTGAGACTACATGGAGGGAGCTTGAGGGCATTATGCTAAATTAACTAAGCCAGACAGAGAAAGATGGATACTGCATGGAGTTTTCTAAATAAAAAGTCAGACTCATAGAAACAGAGAATAGAAAAGTGGTTGCCAGGGGCTGGGGAGTGGAAGGGAATAGGGAAAGCTTGGTAAAAAGGTATAAACTTTCAGCTACAGGGTGCATAATGTCAGAGGATCTAATGTATAACATGTAGCTATACTTGATAACACTGTATTGTATAATTGAAATATGATAAGAAAGTAGAACTTAAATGTTCTCACCAAAAAAAAGAAGAAGAAGATTAATATGTGAGGTGATGGATGTGTTAATTAACTAAATGGGAGGAATTCTTTAATAATGTGTATGTATATCAAATCATTATAATACACACTTTAAATATCTTGCAATTTTATCTGCCAATTATACTTCACTAAAACGGAAAAAAATACAAAAAATAAAATATGGGTTATAGCCACTGTTAACTGTATTAGAAATTAAAGCAGGGACATTTGAAAACATTTATTTTATTTATTATTATTATTTTATTATTTATTCTTTAAAACAATATACTAACTAAATATTGTTAATATTAACATTATGTTATGTAATAACTTAATGAAATAAAATATTTAAATATTTAATTTTATTCAAATGAGAATAAACTGATTACATGTTAAGATAAATAATATGTTTTTGAAAAATAATTGTATGGTTGTGGTATAGAAGAGATGATAATTTGTTGAGTTTTGACTTACCATGGAGAAAGGAAAAAGGGAAAAAATGAGCTATTCCATGGTGGTGAATAAATCCCTGTAAGAGTGGTCCAAGGATGTTTATCCATGACATGTGATTCAGTCGGACATATAGCCATCCAGACTTCTTTGTGGCTTAAGTTTGGAGGCCATCAATGTTATCCCGATCTTGCTGTACCCTTTTTCTCTCTGTCCTTGAGAACTGCCTGTCCAAGGATGTTCCTCAGCAATGAAGGTTGTATGTTGTGCAAGGGGGAGAGAACTCACTTGGAAGCTCTGACGTTTGGGTTTTCCAGCCAAAGACGTTGGACAGATATCATTAGGAACGATAAAGGCAGCGCTGAGCCAGATAGGGCATAGTCTCACCACCACACAGGAAGATGAGAGGGAATGAACTTTCCAAACCTCCACTTCCATTAAAAGTGGATCAGCAACCGAATCTAAACATGACATTGCCACCTTTGCCTCTTGGAAGTTAGTCTTACTTCGCCCAATCTACTGTGAGCTTCCTGAATCTGAACATGCTTCTTACAATTCTGCTCTTTCACTTTTTCTTGATTATAATACTTAGCTCCATGTTGAGCACTTAGCAAATCTAAAATATCCGAAGTTAGAGCCATCGCCTCCTTTCTGAAATCCGTTTTCTTCTCTATTTCCCAATGTCTATATATAGTATCAGAGTTTTCCCAGACATCAAGGACAGAAAATGTAGTCATCTTCGATACGCCCCCCCCATCTGCCATTTCTGACTTTACAAGAAGTCTGAACCCAGTGAGGTAGAAACACGCAATGATTTTACAGTTCCTCCAGTCACTATTTTCACCAGTGTTCTATTGAATTTCCCTTCTCTGTCCCAGAGCTCTTGGTTACTTCCTATAGCCCAGATTAAGATTCATTTTCAATTATTTAAAGTCCCAGTCCAGGTAAAATCAGACCTTTGCTTTTGTTTCCAGTTCAAAGCATGTCACCCTATCCCACAGATTAAGCTTGCCCCAGATCTGTAGTGACCCGAAGTGGGAGGCCCACCCCGACCCCAGGGGCACCTCACTGTGGCTGCCCTGTGGAATCTTAGGATTTGATGACCCAGAGATTCTTGCAGGTCTCCTCTTTTTCTCTTTACCATGTGGAAATGTTTCCTGAGGTTACCCTGCTCTTTTTCCATCATTGTATGTGGAGTGTGTAGGGGGACAAATAACTTGTTATTTAATTTATAGTTCTCTAGATCAAAATGAACAGCATCTAGACCTGATATAGAGAATATCACAAGATCCGGAACTTGGGGCCTAGTCCCATGAATAAAGAGGAATTTTGGCTCGTCTCTTTTGAGGACGGGGAAATACATGGTGCAGAAAGCAGGGAGTGGTATTACATGACTGAGGGCAGGTGACGATTGGTCGTGTTCTTCTCCAGATATTTGCCACTCCTCCTTGAGACAAACTACACGTCCCTGTCCCACTGACCTCAGGCTTGCTCGTGTGACTTACTTTGCTCAACAAAATGAGGGCAAAGTGGTCTGTGCCACTTTTGAGCAGAAGCTTTAAGGGGTTTTCCCTTCAGCAACAAGATCTGTAATACCCAAAGTAGGGGATAGTTCCTTCAAGCTGGACTCTAGAGTGAGGAGAGCTCCCAGCAGAGGCCCAGGAGGCCTGCAGCAAACATGTAAATGGGAGCCGGGAACAGACTTAGTTGCCCTAAGCCACCAACATGTGGAGGCTGTTTGTTACCGCAGCACAAACTGGCCGAGGCTTGCTAGGCTTAAATCGTTGGTTAAATCCTGAAATTGCTTCACATGCTTTGTGTTTCCTCTCCTTGTCCACCTTTGTTTATTCAAAGCCACTCAGCTGAAACTAGCTGGACTTTGCTTTTAATCCCAACTCTACCATTTTTTGTCTGTGTGACCTTGGGCAAGTTACTTGACCTCTCCACTCCTCAGTTCATCTTAACAATAAGGAAAAAAAAAAGGCAAATGATACCAGGATGTTATTATGATTTGAGAATTTAATATCTCAACCATGCCAAGTATAATATAAGTACTTAATAACACTTTTCTCTCCAACTTTATTCCTCACTTGCGAAGAAGGTAGGATGAACCATTTATTTAATTTTTTGTTTTGGTTGTTGTTCTAGGAATTTCCCAGTAACATTGCTAGCTTCTGTTCCCTACATCAACGATTTAAGATATCTGAATACTATCTCTAAATACATTCTGTTCTAACTAGCTGGAGACTTCTCTTATTTCCTCCTCCACTTCTGAAGTCATTATATGTTTTATTGGTAATTTCATAATAGACTAAAGTTAGAGGGCTTTTGTATTCATGCTTCGTCCTCATCCCCGTATGCTATATTCTAAGTTCTGAGCAGGAACTATATTTTACTCTTTATAGCAGTCCAGAACCTAGGACACTGTCATGTATGACAGTTAATCATTATCAATAAATATTTACCCTTTATAGAGATAAAAATGATGGAATTATTTTTAAGTCTACTCGAATACAGTGGTTTTTCTATGAATATATGCCCCTCCGGTCTATCAAAATAGGAGCTTGATGTCGCAATCTGCCAGAGACAGACGTCTGGGAAGAGGCCTGACCAGTGCCTTCACACACTATGGTCTGTGCCTAAAGGAGGCATACAGAGCAAAAGCTCTCACTTCAAGTATTTTCTCAGGGTTAGAAAATATCATTTGGAAACTTAAAAGCTGAAGGCCTTGTTTTTAAAAAATAAATGAATTTTTTTGAATTGTACATTGTCTTTGTTTTTAGCAAAACTCAAGTTCCTAGCTGACTTCTGTTTGTTTGTTTTCTCTGGGAACCAAGTAGCTGTTCTACACCCAAGTATGTATCATTTCACGACAATGACTCAGAAAGCAGTGCAGATGTCATGGCTTACCTAGTCCCTAAAAAATGCCTACCATGCAGGAAATGAAATAAGGTTCCTGGACTCAGCAGAAATGGGGTGAGGATAAAGAGGCTGCTTTGAATTTGTGGGCTTTCCCGGACTGCTTTGGAAACATCTCATGCAAATCCAAACAGTATCTGGGTCACAGATAGTTTTTGACCAGTAATTTCTGAATATACTTCTAGTCTTCTGGTACATGTGGAGGTCATGGGCCTATTTGGAAAATAAAACAATTTGAGTAATGTAGATAGTTCGATACCTTTCTACCAATGAGGATCTTTTTCATAACAGTCTGCTATTCTAGAAACGATTTCCAAGGTTAAAAATTTTGCTATGCTGAACAACAAATAAAATCCAGTCATCTAGTGCTTTTATCAACAACTTAAATAGGCATGACCTGTTGTTTCTGAATATATCTCTTTTTGTGCCTATGTATATATACATATATTAGTCCAGCCTTTATTTTTTAAGATTTTATTTATTTATTCGGCAGAGACAGAGAGAGAGCACAAGCAGGCAGAGCGGCAGGCAGAGGGAGAGGGAGAAACAGGCTCCCTACTGAGCATGGAGCCCTACACAGGGCTTGATCCCAGAACTCTGGGATCATGACCTGAGCCGAAGGCAGACACTTAACCGACAGAGCCACCCAGGCACCCCTTAGTCCAGCTTTTTAACTAAGGAATAGCTTGCTAGAAACATGAATTGTATCATTGTATTTGACAAAACATTTAGTGTTTTAAACTCTTATTACTTTAGAAACCTGTCGGATGCTACTTAGAAACTTTCTCTTTCATCTTGGTTATAATAAACCAAAAGTACCTAGAATTCTATGGGACATAGACTGTCAGGAAATGTTGAGTGCACCATTTTGGAGGGGAAGCAGAGACTTTTACAAGAAGACTTCAATATGCAAATAGAGAAAGATTTAAGAATACAAAATTGAAAAAGATTTAAGAATGAGGAAGGGTTTAAGAAGAATGGAGAAATGAAGATGCAAAGCAAATTATTTCATACTCACTTTGACATCCTGGCTTTGTATACTATTCTGAAAATGGGGTTGTTAAATTTCTGCCATGACAGAGAACTTTTTTGGGGGAAATCCCAAAGATGACCACAGCCTAAAAATGCACAGCTTAGAGGGGAGTTTCCAATGGACTTGGCCTTTGGCCAAGCCCCAGGTCATTCTTTCAAAGTACCCCCACAGTAAAACTAAATGCTTGCCCTTGTCTAGCGTCAGCATTTATCCATAGAAAATAGGAGTTAGCACTAAGAATCCTCAGGCAAGGAGAAACGAACTGTGAAGTGAGCTTGAATCACATTCAAGGACCTCAACTAACATACTGTTGAAGATTAGCAGCCCTGACTGGATTCGAGTCTCAATGTTGTAGCTTGCTCAGTTTTGACTCCTGTGAAAACCAGCACCAAAGAATGACAACTAGATTGCTTGCTTGCCACACAATGCAGTTTTGTTTCTTTTCCTAATTTGTGGGGAAGGCAAAGAACCATCTGTAGGCATCTTTTATGTAAGTGATAGACATAAAGAAAGTAAAAAAAGAAAAGATAAGCTTTCAGACTGTACATCATTGCATTTTGACATTGAGTGCTTAACTGACATTTCAGTTCCTACCGTCCAAATAGAGTGTAAAAGTGTTTTATCCAGTAACAACAAAAGGAAAACGGAGTGAGAATGTAGCTTGGAGTCTGATGGACTTGAGTGTAAGCACTGTGTCTGACCTTGGGCAAATCACTGAAACCCTCCGAGTCTCAGTCTCCTCATCATCAAAATAAAAATGGATACTAATACTTTTTTCTTTGAGTTATTGTGAGATAACAGAATGATCTGGATTAGAGAACCAGACTCTACCTCTTAAAAACCTGGAATCTGATGTATTCTTTTTGATATTCCCAGTGCTTGGCCAACAGTACACATTTAATAAGTATTTACTGAATGAATGAATGAATGAATGAATGAATGAATAAGTGACATATTGAAGCATTAGCAAGTACAGGCCTGGCTCAATAAATTAAGTGCTTGATAAGTGTTACTTTCCTCTGGGTAAAGTAGCAGTGGGATTACCTGCAAAGTTTAGCATTAACATTAACAACTCTCTCCCTTCACACCAGAACTTGAAGTTCGGCCTTGATGAGAGAGAATAAGGCAGAAAACACTGCCTAATGTAGGAATTACCATTTGTCGACTTACAAAAAGAACACAATGGAGGAGACATGACAAATTCTTCTGCATGGGTGAAATATCATTTTTCTTTGCTGAGTTCTGTAGTGTAGCCATGGAGATAACAATTGAATTCTTTTGGAGGCGCCTGGGTGGCTCAGTCGGTTAAGTGTCTGCCTTCGGCTCAGGTCATGATCCCAGGGTCCTGGGATTGAGTCCTGTGTCGGGCTCCCTGCTCAGTAGAGAGTCTGCTTCTCCCTCTCCCTCTGCTCCTCCCCCTGCTGTGCTCTCTCTTTCTCCCTCTCTGTCAAATAAATACATAAAATTTTTTTTAAAAATTGAGTTTTTTGGTAATTTTTTATTTCTTTACACAAATGCCTAATCTTTTGGAGAATTTGTTCAAGGTAAGCATACCTCAAAACATTCTTCTGAATTAGACTGTTACTTTGTCTCATTTTTCATGTGAAAAGTCTGAGCAGATTGTGAAATTTGAGTCACCTATGCGTTATTCAATAATCTAGCAATTTATAAATTATGTAATTTAAATAAATATTTAGATGATCATTTCCATACATACGGTTATTGTATTAATTATCTAATACACAACGGGTTTAATTTTTTTGTTGCATTGTAGAGGATATTGTTATTATAACTTAAGCCATGTAATTTTTTTTGGCCAACAGAAACATTGACATAAAGATCACTTTCTGATCTAATCGGAATTACTTTAAATATCCGTTTATAAGTTATCATAAGACTAAGAGGAGCACCGGCACGTAAGGATGACTCGCTAAATTCTACACCTGAAACTAATATGACACTGCACGTTAACTCACGAGAATTTAAAGGAAAACTTGGGAAAGAGAGTGAAATAAATAAATAAAATTGTATTTTCTAAGGTAAAAGAAAAAAGAATAAGACTATAAAATGTATCATATAAATGACATAGGGGAATTGAATTCTATTTAAACAGGAGTTTCTCTTCAAACAATCAGCACAGGAAACTTTTCGTTTTCCTGAAGTTACTCTTTCATCCTTGAGGACACACCTTGTGTTAGCAAACTCGGGGCTTTCTTTTTAGCAAGGCAAGACATCACTGGAGTAATTGTAAATCTTCATACATGCTGGAAATTTTGAGTTAATTGGCATTACAAATTCTTGTTGTGATAACTCAGGACTGGCATTGATTAGTATGACTTTTTCAAGACAGACAGGAAAGGACTATGAGAATGAATTGTATATCCAGGATATATACTCTTGTGCTCTGACTACAAAATTCAAATGTTACTAATTCATAGGAAGTTCCTAAGTGAAGCTCAATGAGGGATGGAGGTGAATGCATTGGGGAGGAAAAGCAACATGTAAAACTGCTAAACCTTACCATCAGGAGGAAAACATGGATTATTTGAGGGGCGGGGTACGTGGAAAAGAACTAATATAATCTTCCAAATCATAGCAACTGAGTATTTGGGGCTAGCTTTCCTTATAAATAGTAAAATACAGAGCAGATTGTCAATTCGTTTTCTTTAAGTTACGGGAGATTTATAGATCTTAAATTCAGAATCTAGAAAAATGAACCCAGAAGTGGGCACATATTGTGATCCATGAAGGGGAGTTATGGCTTCATTCAGGCTTAGGGGTTACACTCTGCTTTAAACTCAAGTCTGTAAGACGTTCTTACCACACTGCAGCATTGAGGCGTTCTATGGACATCACTGGTGTCGCACTTCACATCTTCACCTTTGGAGCGTGGCAAATAAAAAAAAAAATAAGTTATTGTGGATAACAGGAGATAATATCAATAACATAGTATTGATGAAGTTTGAACTTTTAGCCTCTATAGATATTGAATGAGAACACTGCGATTCCTATAACAGCCCTGTTCTAAGTAAGTGGTTAAGAAGTAACTCAATGGGCCAAGGCCCAGATCCTCCAAAGATCTGGAATTACTTCTACTACTCTCTGCCATGTATTTGGAAAAAGTAGGATCTTTCCCTCTGTGTATGCTTACGCACATAAATATTGAACTGTTGCCTTCTCCCATTGATGACTGCATCAGTGCAATTTCCTATTTTTTAGGAAGAGGCTTTATCTCAATTCCTGAGTCAGTCTCCAATTTCCTGTTGGGAATGGAAGCCCATCCAAAGCCAGCCTTCCTCCAGGGCAATGGCAACTTGCTTAGCTTCTGCCAACCACTTAAAATTGTCAGGGGCTAAGACATACACTCTCTCTCCACCATGTGAGGACACAGTGAGGAAGCAGTCCTGTGCAAGCCAGGAAGAGGGCCCTCACCCACAAACCAAATTGGCCAGCACCTTTATCTTGGACTTTCCAGCCCCCAGAACTGTGAGAAATAAATTACTATTTTTAAGCCACCCAGTCTATGGTATTTTGTTATGGCAGCCCAAGCTGACTAATGTACAAAATCAGCTGCTGAGGCTCACAGCTGTGTACCTCACTAAACACTGCCTTACCCAAGGTTATAACCATTTTTAAGGGAGAGGCCAACGCCAGGTGGCTGATGAGAAACTACAAAGTATGAACTCTTCTGCCTCATTTTGGGACAACTCTAAATGGCCATCCCAGTTCCCCCTATAAGGTTAACCAAATACTCAGTTGCAACCAAATTTCAGGCCAACCCCTCCTTGTGTCTAATCTTGCCTTCCTTACTTCCGTGCAGGCGCATCCCCTGAGATCACTTCCCTGTGAAACTTCTGCCCGCCACTCCCAGACTCAAAGTCTGTTTACAGGGAATCCTATTTAAGCTAACTATGATGGCTTAATTTGACTATCCTCGCTTCGTGGAGACTTTTAATATTTTGCCCCGCCCATGAGAATCCTAAGCATTAAAATTATTCTGGCTTGGTGGGGAATCTGTGGAGTCAGCCCTTCATTCTGGAAACCTAATCCAAGAGGCTCTGGCTCTGTCCATTCTCCGCTTCTTCCCCTTGCCCTCAGCCCCACTTTTCAGCTTTTGCTGCCTAAACTGAGTCCATATAGGTAGTACCCAATACTCTAGTGAGATATGATTGTTCCTTAATGCCAAATCCCACTGTAGTGTGGTGGTTCTCAGAGTTTTGGTGTTCCTAGACACATTGGATTATAGAATGTTTGACAGTTCATTCAAAGAGATTCCTTTTTGTCAGTAAAACTAAGACAATCAGTAGCCTGTCTGTCATGTCTCTAAATGCACGGAACTGTCACTTGCCCTTTCAGCACTCTTAAATATTTCCAAGGCAAGTTTCTTGCATGTTCCAGAAAACACGCAACCTGCAGAGATCCCAAGTTGTTCTCATACTGTACTTTTCAACTCTACCTATTGCTTACCTAGAACACTGCACTGCAATATATAACCTACTCAGCTCAATATTGCTTCTGAAAAATGTGATAAAATCATCAACATTATCTGCTGTAGCAAAAATAAAAATTATCTGCTGATCTAAATTTGGTAGCACACTATCAAAGGCTGCTGTAATATACTCGTTGAGAACGACTTTGAAAACTGAGCTTTCTCAGTAATTGCCATGTATGGATGCAGTGCGCTGTATAAGCCCTATTTAGTAACTCCTCAGGCCATTCCATAGCAAGCTGCCAGAACCAACCTGAACCAACATTTTAAAGCAGGGTCATGTTGTCCAAAGTATGTAGACCAAAATGGGTAGCCTTTATGGAGCAGTACCTGAACAGGACTTTTTTATGTTTGGTCCTATCAGGCCTAATAGCGCCAACACCCCTTGCTATTGGACGTGCATATTGTCACGACTCATGAATCAGCTGCCTCTGGGCTATGTACTCTGTTGTTTTGCAAAGTGTACTGAGAACACCACTCATATCAGAATCGCTTGGAATCCATGACAAATGTCCATCCCTGGGTTCCACATCAGACCTACCATATCAGAATTTTGGGATGTCATGCTCAGGAAGATAGGCTTCTAATAAGCTTCCCAACTAGTCTTTTGTTTGTTTGTTTGAAGTTTTCATTTGAATCCCAGTTAGTTAATATACAGTGTAACATCAGTTTCCGGTGTACAGTATAGTGATACAACACTCCCGTACGACACCTAGTGCTCACCCCAGCAAGCGCCCTCCAATCCCCATCACCCGTTTCCCCCATCCCATGTAGTCTTTAAAGCACCCTGACATGTACGAACCACAGAGTTGTCAAATGGGCTTAGAGAAGCCAAAGCCTGGTCTCTTGATGGGGAAGTAAAGAGGCTGGAACTAGTCTTTTCGTGATTTCCCTTCTTTTCTGCCTCCTAGGACTTCTCACCCCCATGCCTAGTTCCTTCTTTGCCTTAAGCTCTTTACCCACCTCTTGCCCATCTGCTCCATGCACCAACAAAACTGCCCCCAGTCTCCTCTAATCAACCCCCCATCATCAGATGTTGTTCTCTCCTGGGCATAAAAGTGGACATTGATTCAAGCAATTCATGTGTGTACAAGCGAAGTAATGATAGACCCTTCATTTTGCCAGAGTCATTTTTGTAAGGGCTCCTTTCTCTTTCCTCCCTCCATCCTTCCCCTCTACTCCCCCCGACCCTGTCCTTCCTTCCCTTCCCTCTTTCTTTCCCTCCTTCCTTCCCTCTCTCCCTTCCTCCCTTCCTTCCTTCCCTCCCTCCATAAAGTGGGGTGAGGAATTTCTAAGGAGAGCGACACCCAAAGGCATGCCAGGCCTTCTGCAGTGTTAGCCGCCAGCTAACACTCCTCTACTACTTTTGCTTTACTTTTTTTTTTTTTTACTTTTACTTTACTTTTTGAAATTTCTTCTTTTCTCTACTTCTGAAACCAGTGTTTCTCTAAAAGCACTATATTTTTTCACAATGACACTCTTGGAAGCAATAGTGAGAGTTCAAACAGGGAGCAAGCAGGAAGTGATGGGGTTGGGGATTGGGCCTTGTCTCCTCATATTATCTTTCCTTATATATTGTTCCTATTTATCTAACTACGTTGGTGATGTGTAACCCCTCCTCCCCAGACAGGACACTGTATAGTATCACACTCAGGGAAACTCCAGTGCAATGACAGGATCTAGAAGAATAATGAAGGTATTTACTATAAGTAAAGAAGTGAAACAGGAGTTTCACAACATGTATCAGACAGAAAGCATCTGAAAACATCCTTAGGCTTCTCTGCTCTTCCTGAAATCCCCTGTTAACCATGTCTTCCCCTCCCTACCCACCCTCACCCCTACTATTTTGCTGTCTTAGCTTCATGCCTTCTTCCACACTCTATCCTCGTATATCACATTCCCCAAGTGGGCCTGCCCTGCCTGACTCCTTGTAAAAGGATATCTGGTCCTTGGCTCTGACTTTCCCTGTGAGAATCTACATCCCTACCTCCCCCTGAAATCCTGCCGAATAACATTCCCATTCTTCACATACAACTAGCTGACCCATTGAATCATTCATAGAGAATGGCGCCACAGGAATCTGAGGGGCAAAAATAACCATGGCCCATCCAGACTCAACCGCCCTAAACTCTCTCTCTCTCTCTCTTTTTTTAAAATATTTTATTTATTTATTTGACAGAGAGATAGTGAGAGCAGGAACACAAGTGGGTGGGGGGTGGAGAAGCAGGCTTCCCGCTGAGCAGGGAACCCAATGCGGGGCTCGATCCCAGGACCCTGGGATCATGACCTGAGCCGAACGAAGGCAGACACAACTGAGCCACCCAGGCGCCCCATGAACTTTCTCTCTCTTTGAAGGAACATAAATCATAAGCAACAAGAAGAGAGAAAGGCAGGAGAGAGAAAAGGATAGAGTTCAAATTTTACTAGTTCTCTCAGGAGAGTGAAAAATGTCCTTTTCTTTTTTATAAAAAATACCCACCTCCATCTTCCTTCTCCTTAGAACACATCACACACATAGTAGGTACCCACTTCATGCTGGTTATTGAATACCATTCTGCAAAAGAGACAAAATGAAGAGATTTCCAACTAATCTCAAATTGATTTTATGTAAATTTTTGAAGTCTTGTGAATTCTCTTAAAACTTATCCCCAATCAAATGTAATTACAGATAAGCACTTAAAAGTGAAAAACTAGTAACTCTGGGATTATCCGCCACTTTGTATTATTTGTACTACTGCTACTGTCTAATTCTGAGTTGACTGTACTAATAAAAATCTAAAATCTAACCAAGATCAAAATCAAGAAACAGGGACGAGACGCAACATTTACTGAGTATTCATGCTGAGGCCAGCTGCTGTCCACATGTATCACTTCATTTATCTTTGCAGTAACTCTAGGAAGGATGTGTTGTTATCCTGATTTTCTGAATGAGGAAACTGAGGCTCACAGTGGTAAAGTAACTTGCTCAAGGTCACATGAATAAAAACTGTAAAACCAGGATTTGCACTCAGTTCTCTCAGACTCCCAAGTTTATAATCTTCATCCACTGTAACATGCTGCCTTTTGATGCTGGATTTTATTCTACTTTGGGGAGTTGTCTTGGACTTACTCTAGCTATTTTGTAGATGATGAAGAGTCATTTCTGTCTAGTTAAGCTTTAAACACCAAAGAACAAAGTACATCATATTTCTACATATGAAAAGCCATTTGGAGTGTAGCAGAGAGGATTGTCGTTTTGAAGCACGCTCACACATAGTAATTGCTGACCCAGTACAAGATTCTAACACAAATTGCCAGAGTCTTATTTATTATATTGTACTAGAGCCAGAAAACCTAGAAATACAGTTCGGTATTGGCTTTCCAACTCCTGAGCTGAAAGGGAGCCAGGTAGAGCAAGCTGCCTTTCTCATTGTCTTTTTTTCCAGAGGCGCCAAGCTAAGGCATCAATCACATTTGCCCCTATATTCCAACTTGAGTAGTAAAGTGTGAGAGTGTGATTCAGACCCTCCTGCTTAATGTCTTCTATTTTATTCTACTACCTCATTCTTTATTTTTTTTTTTTTCCTTTTTGTTCCACTTTTAGCTCAAGTTTCTGGGCATGTAAAAATAAAATGTAAAATGTGAAAGGTGCATGCTTTAGGGATTTACAGAGGTGGATTCCAGCTTCCTTTTAAGGCCAGAACTATGGATTTTGCTTTTATTTTATTGTTTCTTATCTATTCAACTGGGCTATAAGTTTCCTTTAGAACAAGATCCAGTTCTCATTCATCTTGGTAGCCTCCTCTCTCCCCCCATGTGGCTTATCCCACTGTCTTATACATTGGAGGCCTACAATAAGTGCTTATTGAAATAGGTGTATGAATAAATGTAGATGATAGAGGCATAGAATTCCTTTTTTGTCCAGTGCCCAAAATGGTAGTCTCCATGTTTCAATAGTTTAAAAACTTTTGTTGCAGTCTCAATGAGTTGGAAATGTTCTGTTCAAAATTGGCAAAGTCCCCTGTGTCATTTAGGATGCATTTAGCTGCAAGTAACAGCATAACCAACTAAAAGTGGCTTAAAAAGTAAAAGTAGATGAGATAGGACAGCAAGTCTGGAGAGAGGTGTGGTACACAAATGATAGCATCCAGGACCCAGGCTCCTTAAATAACCTTTATTCTTGCTTTCTGAGTGTTTCATGATCGCTGGATGGATGCCTCGTATCCAAACATTCTGTCTTCCCAGAACTTACCTGGAAGGTAGGGAAGAAGAGCTGGAGCAGGATTTCTTCACTTGTTTTTCTTCTTTTGTGAGTGAAGAAATTTTTCGAACATGTCCTTCAGCATATTCCCTTTTCCTTTCATTGGCTAGCAAGGGTCACATGCTCATCCCTAGACTGCTGGCATCTGGTGAATAAGATCACCAGTCGTGGTCTATCCACTGGGAATTGAGGAGGGTTATACCTTTTCTAAGGTATATGTAAGTTAGAGCCCTGCTACCTCCTACTTGAACAACATCAGGACTCTAGACAGAAGGGAGAAATGAGGAATAGGTGTTGGTAGGGAAAACAGCAGGATCTATTACCTACCATAGGAAATAATTTGTCTCAAGCAGTTTCTGTCAGAGATACAGGTAAGATATTTAGATCCCCAGCCAGAGGCAGAGGCCTTATATTTATTTTTCATGTATCTATGACATACATGTTATTTAATTTAATCCTCACACCATCAACCTAAGAGGTAGATACATTCACCAATTTGAAAATTAGGATATTAAGGCTCAAGGAGGCTAAAAAAACTGTTTAAATTTGCACACAAACTAGAGACAACCTTGAGATTCAAATCTACAGATGTCTGACTCTAAAGTCCTTATATTTTATTCTCCATGTTTTAGGGTATGATGGTTGACCTGACTGGGCTACGGGGTGCCCAGATGTTTAGTCAAACATTATTTTGAGTGTTTCTGTGAGAGTGTTTTTAGATGAGATTAGCATTTAAATTGGCAGACAGAGTAAAGCAGATTGCTCTCCATAACACGGGTAGGTCTCATCCAATCAGTCAAAGACCTAAATAAAACAATAAGGCTGACACTTCCTTGAGTAAGAGAATTCTTACTGCCTAATGGCCTTCAAACTAGAACATTGTTTTCTTCCTGCCTTTAGATTGGAACTGAATCATTGACTCTTCCTGGGTCTTGAGCCTGCCAGACTTTGAATGGAACTATACCGGGGGCTCTGTTGGGTCTCCAGGTCACTGAGTCACTGTAGATCTTGGGACCTGCTATTCTCCATAAAGTTCATGAGCCAATTCCTTATGATAAACTACATACAAACACACATAAAAATATATTTATATTATATAAATAAAACATAAGTAAATAAAAACATACATAAATATGCATAAGTAAATATAAATAAAAATAAATAAACGCACACACACATATCTTATTGGTTCTGTTTCTCAGGAGAACCCTAACTGATGTGTGGTGAGAACCTCTTTTCAGTTTGGGATATTTTTAGTCTTCAGGGAAGCCCTAATCAGCTCTTGAAATTCTGTGACCCAGAAAAGAAAATATCCCAGACTGAGTTAGGTGTGAAGAAAGCTTAATTGAAAGGCTTTTCAAGTCTTAGTTGAGGGATGAAAACAGAGTAGACATTGCAAGTTTTCAGCAGCACTGACATTCTAGAATGCTATATCCTGCTCAGACCCAGAGAGTTTTGACTCCAGAGCCGTAGTTCTTAACCACTATGGCTAGACAGCCTGGTAGGTTTTGATCAATTATGAACCACTGTATAAATTGTTTGTTACTCATAAGAGTTACAGATTGAAGTTTGACAATACTCTTCTACATTCATAAATTAGAAGAACAAATCCTCACTTTTTACTCACTTGTGTCCTAGTACAAAGCAAAGCCTTAGGTGAGAGGGGAGTGAGTACAAATCCAGCTTATCAGAGTTTGCCATGGAAGTGCCTCCCACAAAGGAACCCAATGTGACCTGGGTATTTGACAGGAAAATACTGAGAACCTTACTTGACTTAAATGTTCCCATGGCACCACCGTTTTGTAAACGGTGCCGCTTCTCAGATGGTAGCTGCCCTTTCTGGAGGCTAGGATGTGATACCTTTCAGTACTTCTTTCTTGGAACGAGTTAACCTGGGCAATGGCCCTGCCTTAAGTATACTGTGACTCCGTGATTGCCTCTCCGGGATACAGGCCCTCAGCTCTTTGCAGCAGCCCACATTGTCATTAGAAAACCCTTGACTCCTATTCTCTGCCCATGGCGTGAATGGAACAGAATCTACTCCTAAGTCCAGGGGGTGACTCATGATTGGTCAAAACTCATCAGTGCATCCCATTCATTAGCTTTTATTTTTACCGTTGACAAGTTTAGCCAAATGAAATTATAATGCTTTCATTTTAACCATTTATTTGTTAAATGTAAATTATTTAAAAATACTAAAGTTTGTAGAAACAATGCTTTAGCATAGTTTGTTCAAACTGTAATATCTTGGAAAAGGCTTACGTATCTCTTGTTGTTGTAGAGCACCAGTCTAGACCATTGAGGCCAGACCACTTATCTCTTCACATGCTCGTTCTTCACTACCTGAAGTTCTCTACTGAAGCCTGAGTCCCATGCGGGAGGAGTGGATTGCCCAGAATCTCTGCTACATCCTATGGCCTCACTGCGCTGTGTCTGCGCAATTCTCAATCTCTGTCTCTGCCTTTGTCTCTCTCTCTCTCTCTCTCTCAATTAAGCAGAAATTCAAGCCTTTTTTTTTTTTTTAACTTTAGACTTCAGTCTAAAGGTCTGGCTCTGGGGTGCCTGGGTAGCTCATTGGTTAAGTGTCTGACTCTTGATTTCGGCTCAGGTCATAATCAGCGCATCAGCTCTGCGTTGGGCATGGAGTCTGCTTAAGATTCTCTCATCCTCTTCCTCTGCCCCTCCCCACACTCTAAAAAAATAAAAAATAATTAAAAAAAAAGGTCTGGCTGTAATAGGAGTCTGAAAAGACCTCTCCTTAAACCATTCTTGACCTTAGAAATCATTTTTCCCTCAAAACATTGGTTGTCTAAAATCTGTAATAGCATTATTCTATCTTTACTGCTCCAAATTCTATTTAAAGGGAAATTTGATATCGTATGTATACCTTTGTTTGGAAGGAGAATAGAAAAAGATAAGTTAAAAAACATGAAGACAACATTTTATACAAAAGAAAGTGAGTTAAGTTGGCTGTTACTTGTTAACCCAGTTTTAGAATGTAAGAGAATTCTTTAGGGTACGGATTCCTAACTCCCCAGAATAGTCCCCGTAATTCATTCTTTGAGTTTGGTGGCAGCTTTTACTCACAATGTCCTATGATGTGGTTGCTTTCTCAAGCACAAAGCACGTGAAGCCTGGTTTTCTCAAATGCTTATTTGCTGGGGTCTTTCTTACCATGTAAAGGAAACCTGATGGTATTTTTTTCTAGCTGAAGTTTTCAGATGCAAAAGAATAATACCCTGACAGAGTAGATAGTTGGTCCATTTTAGTCCACATTGAAGAAAGAGAAGGAGATAGAAAAGAGAATGAGAAGGAAATGGAGGAGGAGGAGGAGGAGGAGGGAAAGAGAGGAAAAGGGGGCGAGAAGGGGGAAAGAGAAAGAAAGGAGGTGAGGGAAAGAGGAGAAGTCAGTGGCAATGCGATGCTTTATCTTTGACTTTGGACATTGTGGGAGGCATCTGGATATGGTTTCCTGATTAATGACATTTTCACTGGTGGCCATTATCTATAATTATTCACTATCCACATCCTATGATTCAGCACTCAGGAACATTATCACAGCTACAGAGACTCCTTGGGTCTGAACCAGTAATAGAGAATTTTACACTCCCACAGAAGTTAAGCTGAAACAACAAAATTACACAAAAACCAAACAATCCCCCAAATCCAAAATATGGAAAATACTTTATTTTTTTTAAGATTTATTTATTTATTTGAGAGAGAGAGGAAGGGAGGGGGAGGAGCAGCAAGAGATGGAGAGAGAATCCCAAGCAGACTCCACGCTGAGCATGGAGCCCGATGCAAGGCTTGATCCCTCAACCCTGAGATCAGGACCTGAGCCAAAATCAAGAGTAGGCTACTTAATCTAGCTGACTGTGTCCCCAGACACCCCAAATATCTGCTTTTTAAATTGAACAAATTATAGCAATCTTTAAACAAAACAAATTAGATTTAAAAGATTGACTTGATGTTGATTTGGGAGGACTCTTGCATTCTGTAGCATCATATATCATAGTACTAAAATGATTAACTCTGTAGGTTCATTATACTATAATAATATAAAATAGATATTCTTAATCCAAGCAGTCATTTTTAAAGCCAGAGAGAGCATAAATATCCATATACACAATGCAGTTGAAATCGGTGGTAAATTTATTTTTCTCCCCATGTATGGCAATAGGTATTAAGTGTGTTAGGTGTGTTCCTGAGGGACTACAATTAAAAAGGAGAGAAAATGTCACTTAATAAAGTTGGGGTCAGGCATTTAAAACAATTCTTATGCTCAAAATTGCTAGAGAGCTGACCTGCTTATAGGAAATAGTTCTCTAGAATTAGAAGTGGAAATAAGGAGATGATAATGAAATATAGTTTAACCAGCAAAGGGTGGTGAACATCTGTATTGCTCCACACCATACAGATACGCTGCCAGTTTAGCTATACAATTGTGGTTCTTTTTGTCAAGCTATTCTATTTCCTGTTAGAGAGGCTAACTTTAAACTACCATTCTCAGCAAAGGAAGATAGAACAAGAATTTTATTAAATGCTTAACTTATTTTCTCAAATTTCCCTGTTGTTTGAAATAATGAGATGATGTCCTTACAAGTCATCTATTTATTCATAGCTTATGGGAAACAAGGCTTCAGTCTTGACTGCTTACTAATGGTCAAGCATCCACATCTGGAAGTCACCAGAAGGTGTTGCTTTGGGTGAAATGTCAAAATCTAAGTAGAGATGACCTATCGCTCTGGTACTTGCTTCACCGTGATGGTTGCATTCTGGCCATATTTATCTATATTGGGCAGGGGGAGACTTGAAGTGGCTTTCTTTCCTCTTTCCCCTATAACTGCAGGGGGTTTGCTCATTAGCAACAATGACCATGCCCAAAGATTGCTACTTCAGCAGTAGCAGTTGCCAGACATAGGAAATTAATACCTAGGAGGGTAGACATAACTTAATCTATTATAGTATGCATTTTTTATTTATTGGTTTAAATATAAAGTCAACTTTTGGTAGCATTCAAAGGAGCTCATAACCGAAAGCTCGTCATTCCTTTACCACGCCACGCTCCTCACACTGCCGTGCCTTCCAACATTACCCTCTTTTCAAGGAGTTGCCTGACAAACTCCTATTGGTTCTTCAAAACAAAACTCAAATAGCCCCTCTTCTCTGAAGGCTTCCCTAGACTCCCAGGCAGAGGTCTCACAGAACAAGACAGAACTCCTTCTTCTCTGTTGCCCTCGTAGCAATCTGTTTGCACATGAGCTTCCATATATGATTCTACATCTATTCCTGTTGTCTAGCACAATGACTGGTGTTTACTGGCAATCTATAAATACTTGTTTACAAATGATCTGTTTTAGAACAGTTTGACTGGAGATGTATCCTGCCATCCAAGGATCAGAATATATCAAGGCATTCTGCATGTTTAGATTGTTACAGGAACAGAAAGGAACTCAACAGAAGGGTAAGAGTTAACATAATTCTAATCCATTTTAATTAACATTAAGTTCTAGTGTGTTATCTATCTACCTATCAGTCGATCTATCAAATCTTTTCCTTTTTACAACAGGAATGGTCTTTCAGGCTGCCATCTACATGTATTTTTCAAGCCAATCTTCATGGAAATGTTTGTTTACATGGGCTTTAAAAAATATGTAGTGTTGTTTTCATAGAGGCTTAAGAAATACTTGGCTGAACAATATAACTGAAAAAAAAAAAACCAAAAAAAAAAAAAACGACTAGGGGAACAAAAAGTACCAAAGAAAACTTAGTGTTCATCAGAATTAAAATTAGCTGAAGGAAAACAATAATCATAAACTATAAACCTTTTCCTGCTATTTGGATCATCAGCTTTCATCTCCAGCAGCTTCCCCTCCTGAGTCTCTCCCAAGCTAAGAAAGAGGTTCCCCATATGGGCCGATTAATCTGACAGGCAAGGCTATCTCATGATTTAGAAGTCTCTCTTTAAAATACATAAAAAGGCTAACGGAAAGGTTCAAATTGTGAGCAGTGCCTTGGCTGCCTTGTTACAAAGGTTCACCCTTGTGACTACTTCATTATCACCCTGGATTATCTATTTAGAGCAGCGGAGGCAACACATATCTAGAATCGACACAGAACAACCTCCTCCTTTCTCATGCTCTGAGGCCTCTCATCGAACTGATAATTGTCAGGCATTCCTTCCTTTTTCAGCCATCCAAGGCTAACGCCCACCAGGAAACAAAGGGTCTCTTTGAGGATGAATCTTGAGACAATCCTGGTCCCCTAAAAATTACATGCTGGGAAAATTTTCTAAGTACTGAAATTATTGTGTTTCTTTTAGAGAACTCTCTGTGGACCTAACTATGGGAATAGGTTATCACAGGAGAGCTTTCCTCAAGCCTAAGAGGGAAGAAAGGACAACTGCGGAAGGAAGTCAAAAGGAGAGTGGATGAAAGAAACAAACGAGGGGCGCCTGGGTGGCTCAGTTGGTGGGGCGTCTGCCTTCGGCTCAGGTCATGATCTTGGGGTCCTGGGATCGAGCCCCACATTGGGCTCCTTGCTCAGTGGGGAGTCTGCTTCTCCCCCTGCTCGTGCTCTCTCTCTCTTTCTCTCTCTCAAATAAATAAATGAATAAATCTTAAAAAAAAGAAACAAACAAATGAACTCTGCTCACTCTTGCCCCTTTCCCAATGCCTGCCATACTGACTATTTGCAAACTCATTGGATTCTCACGACCATCCTGTGAGATGGTTATCAATATTATTCCTATTTTAGAGGTAAGTAAACTGAGGTTCAGTGATGTAATTTAGACAAGGTCACATAGTTAAGAGGGGGTGGTGGGCAGAGCTGGGCCTGGTATCTGGGTCTTTTCACAAGAAAGCATAGTTTCTCACGCCATGACCACAAAGCTTCTTGTGATAAGTAGGGAAAGCTCCCTTAACCAGAACCACGCCTGCCTCATGAACTTTGTAGGTAGGAGCCTAAGAATCCTTGACAACCTCTCTTTTTATTGAGAAAACTACATCAGAAACCTCAGTTGAAACGTTCTATTTTCACTGTACTTAGCTGTAGGAGAAAAAAAAGCAAAATCTTGAGAGAATCAGTTCATATCAGCAATTTCATGAGAAAACCAAGAGTAGCAACCCTCAGGAAAAGCCTGCGGTCAGTGCACATTCAGTGCTGTAGGATGACAAATGAAGCTTTCGACGTTGACCCCGAGAAATCACAAAGTTCTCCATCAACCCAGCTAAATGCCTTCGTGATCTGAGAGCCTCACGCTCTGGAACAAAGCAGGCTGATCACGTTTGCCAGGCATTGTCACAACGGCTAGAGGAAAAAGTTTTGTAATGGTCTCTGATTCAGTTTACGTGTGTATGTTAGTTTACAGCAGATTCCTATTGGCCAAAGATCCTTTTGTCTATCTATGACCTTCCATTTGTTTGTCTTAACTTCATTTGGATAACTGTCCGCTGTTCAAAGCAGGAGAGGACCTGCCTCCTCTTTTGTAATTACTCACAGTTCTCTAAACACAGAGTGTACTCACAGTGTGTTCTGGTATATAAAATTTTAAGACATAGAGGCAGAGCATCTTCTAGTCTGTTTTCTATGCAGTAATTATGTAGCCTCTATGGTGGATCCTTATAAAAAGCCAGTTAGGGGTGCCTGGGCGGCTCAGTCAGCGAAATGTCTGACTCTTGATCTCAGCTCAGGTCTTGATGTCAGGGCCATGAGTTCAAGCCCTGTGTTGGGCTCCACACACCAACCTACCCCCCCACCCCCCTGCGCCAAAAAAAAAGACAGTTAGGATTCAAGAAGGAAGTACTTACATTTCGTGAGAAAGAGCAGAGAGGGCAACATATTCACCTGCTCTGTGATAATGGATTTGGCTTTCTTTTTATTTAAAAATCACTAATAGAAATTGTACCTTTTCTCATGTCTCCTGCTGTCCTTCAGTACAGGATATATTACTCATGTTAGACCCAAATTTACCTTTGGCCCACACAAACCTGCTGTTATCTCGCCGATTGTTACTGTAAATTACTGACATCAGCAAAGTTTTGTCAGGAAACTGAGGTAATTGACAATTCCAGAGAAGTTGAAGAAAATGCATCCCAGACAACTTCAGACTTCTTCCTCTTTTGTATAGTTTGTGTTCCTCATCTGAGTCATTGCTAAAATAGTTGAAAGGCTATGTTCACTGTCGGTATTAGGTAGAAGGCTTGTTTATTCCTATTCCTATTTCCCTTTAAACTACCTCACTTGGATTGGAGTGAGTTTTGCCTCACTCATTTTATAATTCGTTCAATATCTGGATGTGGGTAGTGGCGGTGGATGCCGCTATACATAATTAGTGGTTATTTGAGACGTGGAGTGGTTCATCCACATGGGTAAAATTTATGCCCCAATGCAATCATAAATTGTTCTCAAAAACCTTCAGGTGTATTAAGTTACAAATTTCTTGTGTGCATCAGGGTCTTTCTGCGGTTCCTTATTTTTACATGGTTCACTTTCTATGTTATTTTCTGTCTTGTCACTGAATTGTTCTTCTATTTGGCTAATGCCTGCGGTCCGTGGGGGACTAGATGTTGCTGACAGTCTCTTTCCAGAAGACTCACATTTTCTTCATTCTTGCTAGGTGCTGGAGTCAGAATGTTCACACTGTTGACCTTTCAGGAACACATGACTTTTGGCCACTCAACCTTTGGATAGTGCATTCATGAAGCATATACAGGATTCATACAGAAGCCAAGAGGAGGGGCATGTCTAAGATTAGGGTTTCAGGAAAGATTGTCTAAGAAAGTGACCCTTGAGCTATGTTCTGGAGGAAAAACAGAAAATAGAAGCGAGTGTGTCCAGGCAGATGCGGTTGGCTGATGGTGACGGATGATGGAAAGAAAGGCAAGGAGCAGTCAGCTCACGAAAGCTTTGTGGGCCACACCAAGGGATATAAATTGTATTTTGGGTGCTTTGGGGAACGGCTGAAGGATTTTTAAGTAGGGCTTTGGCATAATCAAATTGGCAGTGGTGAATTAAATCAGTGAACACATACTGAATATGTACTTGGTAGCAGTAACTCCCTGAGAAGTTGAACTACAAGGATAACATGGCCCCTGCCCTTAAGAAGCTTACACGTTTAGGGAGAAGATAGACATGAAAGCAAAAAGCATCAGAAGAGCACTTTTAGCCAACGTGGGAATGCAGGATGAATTAGCAGATGATAAGACCACAAGTCTAATTATGGGTGGGGTGGGCAGCGGATTAGTTATTTCTCTTGGCACGTCCTTTTCTATTGTATTTAAGGATATATGTCAAGATAGCAGTTATTAAGACTGTGATGAAATAATGTTCAAGTAAGGCATATACAAAGAAGATCAAGAAGTATCTTTAAAGCACATAAAAGGTGGCATTCTTCTATCTGCTAGCTGCTCCGTCAGGCCTCAGTGCAACTCCATCCCCTGCCGTGTCAGAAGGAGGAAGCTCCCTGGGTGAGAGTGGGGCCAGGGTGACCAGTTGAGAGGCTAGTGGGGCCATTCTTGCGATTTGAGATATGCTTAAAATGAGGCAGTGCCAGTGGTGATCAAGGAAAAGGATCAGGTAGAAGAGAGAATGCAGAACTGATAACACTTTTAGAGATATAGTGGGATGAGTCTCAAGATTTCCACCTGAGGAACCCAGGAGGTGACGGTCACCGGGTTTTTGGGGAACATGGCAGGTGGGCAGAAGATATGGCCATCTCCATTTTGGACATGGCAAATCAGAGGAGCCTTTGAGACCATCAGGTGGTGATGCCCAGTATTTATTTGCATGTGCAGGAGGGAAGTCTTACTGGGGAGATGCATGTTTGAGTCTGCAGTATAGACAGGTAGGTATTGCAGCTGTGGGTGGTGGAAAAGTCACTGAAGTACGGTGATCAGAACGAGGAGAACGGAGAGCCCCAGCTGGGCCCTGGAAATACCGCCGTTTAAGGACAGAGTGAAGACAGCAGAGCCTGGTTAGTGGGTAAGAAGAAAACCAAGAAGAATGTGGTTAGGGATTTAAAGGAGGACTTTTAAAGAGGAAGTCATCAATGGAGTTAAAAGCTGCCGCTTTTGTGCATAAAGATGTGTTATGATTTTCAAAACAAATTAAATACATTAGGTGGGACTATTATTGCTAGTAACATGCAATAACTGACTAATGGCATATAAAAAATACCACAAAGCTTAGAGAAAAGCAAATTAAACCAGGCTTTTAAGATGATATACCATCTTCTAGGAAAAAAATGTAAAGGACGGCAGGCTGGTCTTCTGTGAAGAAGGCATGGAGTTGGGTTCATTCTTCACAGCACAGAGAGGAGAGAGTTTCCGCGAAGTATTCCCTGACTTTCTTACCTGCACGTGTGTGGCCCACTCGCTGGGGGCTGGGGAAGGGGGGGAGGTGGCAGCGATAGATGAGGAGTGATGGGGCAGAACGGAGCTCGTGGGCGCATCTGAGAACTTGTCCCAGGACCTGGTCCCGCCGATTCGCAGCTTTACGCGCTGGCCACGGGGGCAATATATCAACATTATCACAAGATACTCCAGTTGACTCACTTCTGTCTTGGACTTGCTTGTTGCCTTACCCACAGAACTCCCCAAATCCTTCCCCAGATCTCAGTGATAGAAATACACCGCAGGAATTACTAGTCAGTTTCACAGGCAACTTGGAGCTAAGAAAGTTTCAGGCTACACGGCAGTAATGAATCAGGGGAGAGGACACATCTCACTGATTTCTGTTACTGAACTCGGGCTGCCAAAAAACAAAACAAAACAAAACAAAAAACAATAAAGATCTGCTTAGATTCCCCCCTCCCTAATTTAAAAAATGTTACTGTATTTTTCTCTGACATTTCCTACCTGAAGCGAGGTTTTGGTTCCCACACAACACCCTTTTCCTCTGCTTTCTGGTTCTTCCATTATCTTGGCCTGCCCTCTGACACTGTTTCCCAATTTATGTTTTCCTTTCTCATTTCCCTCTTCTTAGCGCTGACACGAGCCACAAACCTGTAACCATAATGTCTGACTCACTTGGTGCTTCTCCTGTTAATGGACACCTTGTGGAACAGGAGGCAGGAAAATACTCTTTACAGGAAATCAGACGATAATGCTTGCACTTTGGTGCCCTTTGAAACAAGAATTTAATTATCCTAATTAAAAAGATTACCTTACAGAAGACATTTGGGAAAAAAGAACAGGCAGTCTGTCTTTTTCCTGATGACATACATCTCCAAACCCAAAGGGATATTCCTGCTGGTATTTGTTTTATCTGTTAAAGCTCAGGCACCAAGAGAATGGTTAGACCAAAATTTGATCTTGATTTCAAGACCAACCTGGACACTGAATGCCGAGGCCCTGACCACGGTCGCTTTGGGGGTGCCTTGGTTTCCTTAGGGCTGCTACAATGAAGTACCACAAACTGGGTGTCTTAAACAACAGAAATTTATTCGCTCACAGTTCTGGAGGCTGGAAGTCCAAAATCAAGGTGTTGGCATGGTTGCTTCCTTCCGAGGGATCTGTTCCATGTCTCTCTCCCAGCTTTTGGAGACGGCCAGCATCCTTGGCGTTCTTAGGCTTGTAGCTGCATCCCTCCAATCTCTGTCTTTGTTTTCCCATGGCCTGGTGCCTGTATCCGAATTTCCCTCTTCTTATAGGGACACCGTCCATGTTGGACTAGGGCCCACCCGTGGGTAGATCTGCAAATACCCCATTGCCAAATAAAGTCATATTCATAGGTATCAGAGGTTAGGACTTCAATATACCTTTTGGGGGGACACCATTCAGCCCAAGCAGGGGGCTAGGTGCCACCTACCCTTCTTTCAAGGGTCCATGATGTCCTGGTTTTCTGGGTCAGCACTTAAAATCTAGACCTTCACTCGTCTTCTTTCAATACAAGTGAACTTTCCTGCCCCACTTTCTCAGGGCTCAACTGTTAGCTCTATGTTGGTCAGTGAATCTAAGGGAAGGTGATAACAGCCAAATGTCACCTCTCCCAGGTATTTGCCTTTAACATGTGACTTTTTGGAGACAGTACCTTAACCTAAAGTGCTGGTGGATATTTTGCAGTGGGTAAGATTTTCTTTTTTAGTGGACAGGTCTTTCTGTGCCCCTTGAATCATTATCGTCTCCTCCATCTGTGAAAAGCATGGGCCCTGTCTCTCTGTTACTCTATTAAGGGCAAGTTATTGCTACAGACAATTTGATCTCTCCTCGAATTGCTTGCATTTATGCATCCCATGGTTGTAAGCGTGCCAGAGGAGATTTGCTCCTCACAAGGAAGTCCATCAAGGGAAAGGATTTTATTTCAGAAAATGCCAACCTGGGGAATCAGGCACGAGGAACACAAGCCCATTCTAAACCGTGGATCATTTTCAAAGAACGAACAGGAGAGAGGGAGAGAATTTGGTTGCTAGGAAAATAGAATAAAATAAACATAAGCTCCCTCCCCCCGCCCCTTGTTTTCCATCTTGGGGTGGGCTGCGCTTCCCAGTCTTGCTGTGGAATGTTTGTCCCTCCCACCCCCGTGGTGACAGACTCACAGTGATGCCTCCATGTCTGCTCACAGGTGTGGGATATGATCCTTGCCAGTTTAGCGAGACTTTGGAGGAATCTCCCACAGCGGTTGTAAAGAGAAAGGGAGAGAGATAATAGTTCACTGGCACCAATAATCTACTTCCCAACCAGCTGAACGTTTGAATAATAGTCTGGGCACTTGCCCTCCTACACCCCCTCCCCGGCTCCGCCACTGTCAGATTCTCTTCTCTTCTCCACAACTGGGAACTCTAGGGAGCAGATTGTTTTGGCTGGAATTAGCCGGGCGCAGATGGGACCACCTGCTGCACGTGCCTTACTCCTTATTGGCTTCTCTCTCCGCTCGGCGAGTTTTTGTATTTCTGAGAAGTTCAGGAGAAGGGGAAATGGCTGGGGCCCTTGCTCATGGCCGATTCTAGCACAGCTGTTTTGAGCAAACTGGCAACGGTGGGGACTGCGCCTGGACGTGCCATTGGGGGAAGGCGCCTCCAGGGTAACATGCCACCGTGGTGGCCTGTTTGCTGCATCGAGTGCTTTCGTTTCCGAAATACAGCCCTTCTTTGGCCCAAACAGTTTCTCTTTTCCAGGCTGACAAATCTGCCTGTGACCAGACACAAGGCAGGTGGTCTTGTGGGAGTCAGAAATGAGATTTCTCTCATTCTAAAGTCAGAGGGACATAGAATGTCACTGTGCATTTGACAGGGGAAGGAATTAGGAAAAGGCCATGGACAGGTTGCTAAGTGCATTTCTATTCACTGGGAGTAATAGACTGTGAGTCTTCTGACTCCCACAGGGTAAACCTCACGGATTCATAAACTCCGTTTTCTCACCCATGGAAACATGACATTGGACCAAAACACCTAACAAGTCTCATTCCTTAAAATCCTCTGAATTCTCTCTCTGAAGTTGTTCTTGAGTTCTGATTCACAAGACATCACATGTTATACCATTCACGGGGCTTGGCAAATGTTTTCTCTACCTGACTTCGTCTTCCACGCTTTTCCCTTTTCTGCTGTGCTTTCTTAGGCTGGCCTTTTTATTCTCAAAAAGCCATCCGCCTTCCTCGCTGAGGTTTGTGCAGCTGCTGGTCCTTCCTCCTGGAACACTCTCACTCCAGATCTTCTCATGGCTCACTTCTCATCCTTCAAGCTTGTGTCAAACACCGCTCCTTCAGAGAGACTTTTCCTGGCACTCCCCTCCTGGCCCGCCAGGCTGAGGTTGCCAGTCTCCCAATTCCATCTCATTCACTTTTATATCATGTTTTGTTTTCAACACGTTAATTGTTTTGTTGTCTACCTTCTCCCCTACAATGTAGAGCCCTTAAAGTGGAGCTATTATTTGTTCACTACTATATGTTCCTAGGACATAGAAAAATGCTTTTCATATAGCATCACTCAACAATATGGGTGTTATTGAGGGAAAGGCGTGATTTTGTGTTTAAATCAAAAAAAACAATTAAAGAAAAAACCCTGCCACGGTGTAGGAGAGGGCCTATTTGGGACTTTCATATCCATACATTCCCTCTGGGACCCGGAACTCTGTATTCTACCTCTTTGTGTACGTCTGTCTCTGACAGATTACAAGAAACCTGAGGCCAGTAATCCTACCTCATTCGTCTTTGCATATCCTATAGTACCTAACTTCATGCCTTACACATGGTAGGCACTCAGAAAATTGGCCAGCTATCAATGTTGTAACTATTATTTATTAGTATTATTTTTAGGACCACTAAATAGAATAGAATAGAAGAATTGTAGAAGTAGTAGAAGCATAAGTAGAAGCAGTAAAACCATCTATGGAGATCTGGCTTCTGAACTCAGCTCTGTTAGTGACTGTGGGATGACTTGGGCTCTTACTCTCTCTGAGTCCCAGAATTTTAAAAGCCAAGGCTTCAGATGAGAGAATATCTCTGACCCCTCCATGCTCTTTCTTCCTTTCATCTATTTCAGTTTATTCCATTCTTCCCCTTGTAGTTGTGTGAATCTCCTACTACTCCTGGTACTCACAAAGTGGGTTCAGGCTGAAAACTGGTTGGAGAGGCTTGGTGGAGCCATGGCTCCTCAATGGACATAAGCACTGTCGAAAGTCTTGGACAAAACTAGTGCGTAAAATATAAGGACAGCAGTTAACAATTTTTAAAGAGCATTTGTCAAAATTGAGAATGTCTCTGGCTCTCAGAGGAGATGCTAGTCCCGGAGTGGTTAGCAGCCCTCAGATGATGGATGTGATCACAGTTTACAGCCTTTCCAAGGTAGACTATTTTCATTCCATCCATGCATGAAGAGTCCTTGTGGACCAGAACAGACTTCTTGCAGGAAGTAGGGAAGCTAGCTCATTTCTTTCGACGCTCTCATAGCCATTTGAAGGAGTGCTTTACTGTGGCACGTTGAAGAGAGCACTGTCAGAAGGCTAGGGTTCTGAGAGTCTATGCTTAAGTGCTTTCTAGATCCTTTGGGAATAGAAACAAACAAATAACCAGTGTGGTCTCAAGGATATGTAGACTTCAGTTTCCTCATCCACAAAATGCAAGGGGTGGATTAACTGCTTTTATTTTTCTAAGTGTTAACACACATAGAGATCCTCTTCCTACCCAATTCATAGGAGAGTTTTATTAAAGAACAAGAACAAGATTTTTGACACTTTTAATGCAGACACAAAGTGTGTTATAATTTGGTCAGGCCATATAGGGGTTTATAACATATTTATAGGGTGATTTGTAGGTGAAAGCATCTGACTCAAGAGAACACGACAATTCCTGGAAAACTATTTGTACGAATCATTATTTTAATTTCCATTTTAAAAACCGAGGTGGCACATAATAAGCAGCTATTGCAGTTAGAACCTTTCTTGTTCGATAAGATATCTTTCTTTAATGTTCCATCACCATGTATTTTAAAGTGAGTGAAATGTTCCTTTTCATGGAATTGTCTTTGATGATACAAAAACGCTTTATATTACGGAAAAGAAGAAAAAAGTGTTTACTCATATGTTAGGCTGATTCTTCTAAGACCTACTTTCTCCAGGAATGGCATTTTAGTGTTAAAAACAAGTTGGGCAGGGTGGTTTGTACTTCTCTATTTCCCCTCTTGCTTAGATGTACCTTCAACCGGAAACTTATGAACTCGCACTTTCTAAGCATGTTCAATAATGAAGTGGTAGACCTCCACTGAATGTTTCAGGACTGCAGGAAGTGGTGAAGGTTATTCAATAGTTGGCGTTCTCGCTTTATGTCTGCCCCAACCCTGGGCTGCACTACAGGGTTGGGAAATATTGTTTGTGTTGGAAGTGGTATCTTTCAGAAGAGATGTAAAAACCAAGGTCTAGGTTGCTTGTGGTCACTAAATACACATAATGTTTTCTCTGAGTGTAGGGATGTTCTTGAGTTTCCTTTCTAAATTTATATTCCTTTATTCATCTATATTTTTTTTCGAGTAATTTGAAGACTGTATTCCTCTTTTCCTAAACAAAACTAGAATGAAGCGTAACTATACTTCTTAGCCCGATAATAAGACTGTTTTAGGGATGGATAAAAGTGATTCTCCTTGAAGGAAAGGTCATAAATGAAAATCTAAGTTTCTTATTAAAAGAGTAAAGGTAAGTTAATATATTCTCTCTTTTATTGTTGGCATATCTTATAAGTTACATAGCGGTTTTTTGTGATGTTGTCTTCAGAACCTTTTATTTTTCCAGTATCAACATTTTAAGTGTTTTCCATTTGTGTAAGAAAACAATATATCAAATGTTTCAGAAACACTCCATTTTAACTCTTTTCATGTCTAATGTTGTTTTTAACACTAAATATTCAATGTGCACATACAAGGTCTGCAAAACCTATGCACTCTCGCTCTCTCTTTCTCTCTCATTCTTCCATTTGACTCCTCTGAAAATGGTCAGAGAAGGATCATAATGCACAAATCTTTCTTTGAATGTTTCCTTATGTTAGATCAATTCCTTCTGAGTTCTGGGCTTGCCAATACTAAATTTCCTGCCAGGGCAGTAGTCTATTTTTAACATTTTGGGGGCTTATTCTTCGTTCCAAATCTAACAGGCATATTCTGTGAAGTGAAAGAGAGAAAGCTGATGGGTGCACTTACAAATCAGGACCATCAGGATTTGCAATTTCTGTAGAATCAAAGATATGAATGAGAAAGACCAATTAGAACACTTAAAAGATCATTTGTCACTGCTTTAATCTTCATGTACTTTTTACTCATCATTTTCTTTGACTAAAATTATTAGAATCTTTGTCACATTCATCTCAAAGCCAAATGAGAATAGTCGTGTGCCTTTTATATTTTCAATATTTTGGAGCATTTTAACATGTCATACTAGATTATGGGTGGTGGGTGCCTGTTTTAATAGAGAGAGTTTTGGTTTGTGGCACATTCAGCATCATGTCAACCCAGTGTTACCCTCTCGCTCTGTGTTTCATATACAAATGAAGGCTGAGGGCTTTATTTCTGTTATTCAATGGCATTTGTTGAATGCAGAGATTAATAGATCATCTTCAACCCTGAATCAGAGGCCCTCTGAAACATCAGACCCAAAAAATTGGACACGGCCTATTAGCCCAAAAGAACAGGTTGCCAATGATCTCCATGTTTATTTAAATATTTAGCTCTAAAGGAAGCAATCATTCCTTTATACTTCTTTAAATTTAGTATTGACATTTTTATTTTGGGAAAGGAGGTCTTTTTTTTTTTTTTTAACATGGATACAGGAAAAGAAAACTCTCCAATAAAAATATTGTCTAAAAAGTTTGTTTTGTCTGCATGATTTACTAAATATGTACAATTTCAATTCACAGCGAAGGTAACAAAGATTTAAACAGCCAACATCACAAATGTCTCAAGTTCTAAAAAAAAAAAAAAAATCACTGTGCACAGTTTAACAATTTAATTGAATAAAAACCAAAGCTAAGCCTTCAGTCTGAATCTTTTTTATGATGGGCACAAGCCATGTATTTTCTTCATCTTTGTTACACGATGCATATTTCAGTGACTAAACGCCCCTTCCCATTTTAGTATATTAGGTTATGTCAGTACATACTTGAGAGAGACATAAATTGCCTCTCGGTACACCTATATGATTCGTGATGTGTTCACATATATGTCATAATATTTATTAATATATAAAATGATCAGATGAGTCACCTGTGATTTTTTTAATGTCTTCAAATGTAGGAATGTTTTGTTGTATGCATAAACGTTTTAAAATTTATGGGAGTGCTATTTAAAGTGATGATAATTTAAACAGTGTCCCCTTGATGTAAGATGTCTAGGAAGAACTATTCTGCACTTAAAATACAGAGATTTCACCTTTCTACCCAATTCAGGTTTGTAAAGTTCACTATCATATGAATCTGAAGGTTGTAGTCATTCCAATATAATGATCAAGTGAATGAATCAATTAATCATTAGAAACAAACGTCATTGAATACAGAATAGTTGAGTTACAGTTAAGGAGGGAGCCATAACTTTGGCTAACCCTATAAAATCTATAATAAGGTTGTTTTCACATATATTTTTTTCCCACATAAATTCTTTGGTGTTTCCCACCCCCCCCTTTTTAGCGCTGTGATTGATGAACATGCAATGTGAGATTCAAATAATTGCACCGAGTATGTTTATTTGAATAATTGCCCCATTGCACAATCAAATAAATCTGTTGAGTGTGTTTGTTTGAATGTTTTCACATGTACATGGGATCACATACTCAAATAAATGCAGCTGTGTTTATTACGATGTGTGGGGCTCCAGATATACACATGCTTGTTTGTGTGTCTATCTAGGGCCCTACAGCCCCTGAATGGTCCTCACACGTCTTGGAGCAAAAGCGTGGTTAACAATTTTTCAGTTCAAATACATGGAAACGTATTATTGGGCAATTTCCTCAAATTTGTGACTAAGATTGCTTTCATTAAGGCTTACATCCTTAGAAAGATAGAAAATAACCCTTTTGGTGGGGGGGGGGAGAGGGGAGTTATCTGATTGTGAAAAGTAACTAATAAATTTATTCATATTTATTCAAATACTCCATTCTCTTTTCCTTCCTCCGAGCCCGCCCACTCCGCCCCCAGTCCAATTCACGCTAAAGAAGATGTATGTTTTGTTTAGCTCTTGCTGAGAAATCCTGATACTCATCTCTCTTCCCCGTTATTTCAGGCCTAGGCCTACAGTGTCATGCGAAAAAAGAAAAGATTGCACAGATCTGCCAGAATACAAAAGGTTTTTGGAGAAAATGGACGGGGATGTTCAGTTGTTCCAACATTTCATCACCCTCCCCTTACCCCCTATTCTAGAAAAAAGGGTTAGACTTCAAACTAAAAGTGTGGGA
>NC_135715.1:110237442-110274942 GCF_964656455.1 Halichoerus grypus
GCCTCTAGGGCATGCTACTAGTTAGAAAACGCTGTAGGCTGCTATATGTTATTTCATTAATGGTCTTTATCTTACTGGAACGTCCAATATAAATTTAGTGATGACAGATGTGGTAACGCTAGTACTAAGTTCTAGAATAGGAAGTTATTTACCTGCAAGAGAAGAAATTAGAAAAATATTTGTTGGTGACTACTCATTGTATTGGAAATAAGGAAGATTCTGGTAATCTACTTCAAGGCAGCTAATGGCCTGAAGGAAAAAAAAAAAAAAAGGTATAACTCAAACCACACAAGAACCACTTTTCAGCTCTTAGAAAAGATGTTTTGAATGAGGTAAGCTGGATAAGAGAAAAGAGAAATCCAACGGAGTGCCAAGAGTTAGGAAAGACAGCGTGCTTTTCCATTTGACAAGACCACCGTTCTGGGAAGGTCATTTAACAGGAAGCAGAAGTATATTTGGGAAAAAGATAGAGGTTTGGTCTTCCAGAAGACTTCAAGTCACGGTGCATGAATTAGGTCTCTCTCGTATGTACTTGGACCTTAAAGAAAAGGATGCTCTCGGGAGCAAGGATAAGACGTTTCTGACAGTGGCGATTCATTCATAGAGGCAGGATGGTGCAGTGTTAGATAGGGAAGATGGGTTCTGGAGTCTGATTGCCTCGGTTCAAATCCATCTTTTACAACCAGCTGTGCAACACAGGCATGTTAACCTATCTGAGAATCAGGGTCCTTGTTGATAAAAGGGAGGTCATTTGGGGGACCTAACTTGTGGCCCCAGGCATAAGGAGTAAAGGAGGCAATGTAGGTAAAGTGGTTAGTACAAGGACTGCACATAGTAAGCACTCAATTAATGTTAGATAATTTTATTCGTTTTTATCAGTACACGTTCAGTAATTCCCCAAGTCGTAAGCAAGATAAAGAGCAGAGCACATGGAAGAAGTAAATCTGAATGGAAAGAAGAGAAATTATAGATGAAAAATTTCTCGGTGCTTTAGTTGCTACCGCATGCATAGGTAGAACAGTCCTACAACCTCCTTTGGATGTCTCATCAGCTCAGGAGCACAGAAGGTGGGACAGTTAGGTGACTTCATGGATCGGCTGTGAATAATCGTGAACGACTATCACAGTGACTACAGCTGATACGCCTCTCTCTTCTCCAAAGGAACAAAACACAGAGCAGTGTCCTGAGAGAGAACAAACACTCTCCAGGACAAGTTTCAAGGCCTGTTAGAAATGCTTGGGGGATGCCCATTAAACTGCAGTCTCTTATATAGATATTTTGGTTACAGGCAATCGATTTTCAGGGAATTCAATCAATAATAAACAACATGCTTGTAATAGAAATATATTAATTCTACATTACGTACTGACAATCTGAAGGAATAAAATGTGCAGTTATTATGCCATGCAAAGGACAGAATTTGGGGGTAGGGGTGGGGGGGACTGACCTATACCTTGCACTAAATATTCTAGTACTGTCCAGAAGTGTCGCTGGTTAAGTATTTAATAAATTCAATTTAAGTAGGGGCTGCCTTGGACGTTCATCTCTTTTTAATTCGTTTGTTAGGTTTACCTGATTCAAATCAAGATTCCTGGAATTAAATTTCCACATGAACAAGATTCAGAAAAACCTCCAAATTGACATTGAGTGAATCAAAACTTTTTAGGGTAATTTTTTCCCCTAATCTCAAGGTTCATGATTCACCTGACAGCTAGAATGATAACTGAAGTTAATAAATGGAAGGTTTGTGGTATGAAAAATATTATCATATAACTGAGAAACAAAATTGACTGGTAATTTATTTAAAACTTTGACTTTATCTACTCAAAAGTAGAAACATTTTTATTACTTTTCTGAATAAGGTAGGTTTAAGAGTACCTACCACAACGTCTCAATAAAGAAAGTACTCAATAAATGTCAGACTTAAATTTTAGTGGAATACAAATGAGTTCCTGACAGTGCCTAACACGAGTTTCAGATTTTGTGTTTCACCGTCCTGGCTTGTGACAATTAATCCCATTGAAGTCAGCATCCCAGTCCCGATCCCAGTCCCAGGCCCCAGGAAAAGCAAGCAAGCAATACGCCCTCGGTAAGGAAAATTAAGCATTATGTCTTTGGTGTCTGCCTAGGAAATAAATTAAACAGGGAAAGGTAAAAGAGCACAAGATCTCAAGAAAAAGTAGCTCATAATTTCCTTCTTAATTTAAGCCATTCTATATGTTAAATTGTGGACAGGTGTAACAAACACACTTTATCAATGACACATTTGTAAAATCAGCACATAATCAAATGATGATTCAGCTTCATTTCCCAACCTTAGAATTAATCAACCCAGAGACTGTTCTCACATACAATTTTCATATTAGTACATTCTCAAAGTATTACTAGTAATAAATATAAACAACTAAGAGGCTTCTGGGGCCCAATTAGGGAAGGAAAATGGACTAAATTTTTACATACATCACAGTGCTAGAGAATTCATGAAGAACTTCACGGTGATGGAACCTAATACAGTGACAGTAGTAATGTCATGAGATGTTTGGTCAAGAGACCAAAAAGTTAACACACTGGAAACTTGACAAGCTAGGAAGGCAACGGGAGGATAATTAATCACACGTTTAAAGAAACCATTGTATGGTTAGGATCTCGTTGCTATACATTACTTCTAGGTAGCAGATCCTCTCACATCTTAAAGAACCAGCACACTTTATTTTTATTTTTTTAAATACAGCATATTTTTCAAATTTACTATGCATATTTGTGTTTGTCAACTTTTGGGTCTCTCGACTAGCAGTATGCCTATGAAGTTTATGGACTATCTCATTGATAAGAAATAAGGATATTGACGGGATGTCAATATGTATGATAGCCCTCACTAAAATAAAAGTTTTACACTCACCATGTAGTAAATGATAGAGTTTGCATATGGTCATATAATAAAATCAATCAGAGAGGGAAAGATGCCTTCAGTGATGTGCCTATTGCAGCTGAATAATGAAATACAAAATATATTTGACGTTGATTAAAATATTAAATTTAGATATGAAAATATCTTCATAAATATTTAAGTAGGACTCGGTACTAAAAAAAACATCTATAGATATCTCTGATAAAAGACAAAATTAGGAAAATTTTGACGTTTCAAACATGGAATTATATCACACAAGTATAGAAACTATTGGGATTTGCTTTTCAAACTAGGTTGCCTTTAACGTATCATTAATTGAACTTTTAAAATAATAACAATATCAGACAGTTGAAGAAAGAGAGATTACTGGGGTACTGTTATTGATCAACCTTGTTCTCTTCACAAATACCCTCAACACCTACTGTTCCCCCGACTTCCTCCCACTCTCAGGCTGCCTCCCGCACCTGCCCAGTGAGGAAAGAGGGAAGATGAGGAGGGGGAGTACTCCCCAACGATGGTTTTCAATCACTAAAAAGGGCACCAGGTACTTAGTCAGAATACAGCAGAAAGTACTCACATTACCCTTCCTTCTTTTATCTTTTTCTTTTTTGTCTTTTCACCACTTTTCCCCAAAAAGCACTGTTAGGCTAATCTTTTCGCTCTATGTTGAAATGTTTGATAGTAGACTTTCTCGTTTAAGAATGAGAGTTTTTATATAATTTCCCTCTGCCAATATTTTGATTGAGACCCTACACTCTTTCTTTTCCCATCTAGGGCAAGTACAGCATGCCAGATTTCTAGAGGAGAAAATTTGGAACCAGGAGGTGAGGCTGAGTTGCTTTGTGGTTAAAGGTGGAAGGAGGAGGAGGGAGGGAGTGAGCACGGGTGCAGTTCCACTGCGGAGCTGCAGATCGGATCTTGGATTGTGGGAACCAGCGCTGCTTTGCATTATGGTCCTTCGCCTTTCTTTTTAAAAATTAACTCACTATCTCTCTACTCATGGGGAAGAACTAGGCTGCTATCTTGTCAACTCTGTATAATTGTTCCTAGTTAGTAATGCATGAATTGGAAATAAGCTAATTAAATGTAGAAAGTTTTATTTTAGTCTTCCAAATAGAAGTAGTTTCAGTAGCTCATTTGGCATATTACTTTACTTATACCTTTTTCTCTCACAGTACTAACACTTCCGCTGTATTCAAAAAATGGCCAATTTATAAGACCAAACAGAACCACCTCCAAGTCGCAGCTTACTTGACGTTTGGATGATAAATCTGATACATCACTGACTGAATGTTTCATTAAGTTTTTACACAGAGCAAGTCATTACAACTTGAGAATGTGAACATATTTTCAATAACTGGCTTGTGCCATGCCATTTCATTGCCCTGGCCACTTACATACACCTTCGACAGGATCTGTTAGTTTGGCCTCCAGAGTAACTTGAAAGATATGAAGACAAGCACACTCATAAACACATGAATGATCCAATAAACAGGCAACAAAAAAGTCCTACGGAGCTAGGCAAAAGCATTATTTCTTCCTTGTTGAAGGTATCAGCATATGCTACATCTTATGTCGCAGAAGCGTACTCATTAAATATTATGAAATGTGCAGCAGGCCGGGAAGCTCTAACTAGCTAGTCAAAGTCACTCATACCTGTGTGTTCGTATTTATGCCGCAGAAGGGAACTGCTTTTCTGGAATGTCTTGTCACATAAGTCACATGCATACATGCCACTCTCTGTCTTCTTGATCTTCTTTCGAGACAGACAGGAGTCGGAGTCTGTCATGTCATCTAGGCCTGACATGTAGTCTTGTGCTCCATCAAGCAATTCTCCCTGTGATATAATCACATAGTTCAACACAGTCTCCTCTCTTCGTGTTTATACCAAACAACTTCACGTAGGCTGACATTTGGAGAACCTCAAAAGTGCTTGCTATTCATCGATCTCATTAAGAAAAAAAAAACCAAACCCACACAAAAAACCCTACTACTTTCCATGAACAATGTATGAGGTCTCACTCTTCAACCAAAATATAAACCTCCTCCGCCCTAGATGGTAGAGCTCATTGTTTTTTAAGGGTAGAAAATGGTCAACTCTGAAGGTGAGAAAAAGATAAAATTTTCTAAAATCCTCAGTTTTCTTTATATCAGGAAATATCCACCAGTGAAAATCAAACATCAGAATTTGTGTATTTTCCAGTGTGGTTAACTTTAGAAATGATCTGTAGCTGTAGAAACCCCATTTTAATTGAATTTTATATTTAGGTACAAAATGTTATTATTATGCAATCTATTTAAATGTATGTCTACCAACTAAAGGCCTCAAGCTATATTTTTATATTTAATTTTCTAATTTGAAATAGGGAATATTAATAACACTTTTTTATCAATGTTCTATCTATGTTAAAACAGCCTTCAGCATTGAGCAATAATGAATGTGGATCAGTAAATTATTAAATTTCTTGATATTTATTTTGTCTTGATCCAAAGGAGTGCAAACTTGCATGATAACATACATTTCCATTTGCTAGCTCACAGTTCCGTTTTCTTAGACTACGTTTGCACTAATTAATATTAGAGGAGATTAAATAGGCTTAAACACATTTACAAAGAGGGCAGACGTACTGTAAATCGGAAGACTGGCACAGCCCTTATAGAGGAGCACGGCTACTTATGCTCCTGTTTTGCAAACAGGGATTATATACTCCGTGTTGTTAAAACACACCTGCTTTTGGATCGGAAACCCGTAAATTATTTACCGGTTTGAAAGGTCCATCAGAAGTCAAGCGGAATATACAAAATATGCTTTAAAATGCTCTCCCAAACACACCATTTTCTATAAAACCAAGTACATATCGGATTCATACACGTCTTATTGCAGATTGTGAACTGTGAACATCTGCACAAGTAGGGGACTGTTCTGGACGCTAACTTTAAGCATCTATGGAAGTCCTGTCAAATACCATCAGGGCTGTATAATTGTAAAAGCATACAGATCAATCTAAATAAACCTCAAAAATAAGTCTGAAGTTCTTTATCTTTCGTAAGGCAGCTGTGTTTCCACAGCTCCGTGTTCCACTGATTCTCCATTTGTTTGTCTAGCCCAGCCAGCTTGAGGTTCAAGTGAAAACCAACTCTGCCATGTCTGTTGAAAACACAGCATTTGATTTTTTTTTTCACTAAGACTCTCTGCCCCGTCCCCCCCCCCCCCGCCCGCAGCATGCACATACACAATGTAATATAATTTTCAAGGTCTCCTCTGTTCAGAGCAAAAGGGTAGGTCTCTGTACCTGAAATCCTTGTTTCCGCTGGTACTTTCTCCTTTGCTGCATATCAGCAAAAGTAGCTGCTCCAGTTGGGTAAGTATAGGCCATATGTGGTAGGAAGCTCATCTGATCCAGTCCCGGGTATGGTCGTAGCCCAGGGATACTGGTCTGGACTGGTGGCATGAAAGTGGCAGGGGGAAATGCGCTTTGTGGAGGAAGAGCTGTGTACAAAGTTTTGGCACTAAATGGGTTCATGCCGAACACTGGGTTAGTGCTTTTGTTGTCCAGATTATTTGAGTTTGAAAACTCCTTCTTGATAAAAGTCAAGTTTAGAGGCTCATCCGAGTTTTCAGATGACGAAGAAACACTGTTATGGTCTAAATTTATGCTGCTAGCTTTCGTTTTGTTCTTTGTGGCTATAATACTTTTGGGTTCTTTCATTTGTTTTGGTAACGACAAGTCCAAAGGCTCAGCCTGGAGCTCCTCTGAAGAGAAGCTGTTGGGAGTGTAAGAACTACTGTGGGAGTTTTTAGAAGATGTGGAGGAAAGATTTAAGGGAGAGGGAGTATTACTCCTGGAGTGGTCCAATTTCTCAACTGGTTTAATATTGGTAAAATGGGAAGGTTTGGTTAGCCTGAGAGGAGGATCACAATTTGTCACACTGTTGTGGAGTTCTGCTATGGATGGTGATGTTATGGAGTCCATAGGCTTTACGGGAGACCTGGGTAATAAAGAGTCTTTTGTGGGAGGGTTACTGTTGGGAGCTAGCGGCTTGGAGTTCCTTTCCAGTGATGGTGACCTGGAATTTGAATACTGGTAGACTTTTCGTTGCTCAAACCATTCCTTCACAAATTCCTGAGGAAGGCCCACAGCAATGGAAATTTTCAGCAGTTCATCAGAGTTGGGCTCCATGTTCATAGCATAATACGCTTTCAGTACAGACATGTGGTCCTTGTATGGGTTGATGGGGCTTGTCATTCCTTTCTCAGAAAGTACAGATGACAAGAGGAGGGCTTTATTATCAACAAAAACTCCGGCTTTGTTGGGGACTATGTTGTCGTGAGGTTGCAGGACTGCCTTGATCTCTTCATTCATCTTACAAAGGTAACGTTCATGCTGATGCAAGGGAATGGGGCCAGGGAAACTTTCTTTACAGAACTGGCAAGAAAATGGAGTGGATATGTTGTGGTTCTCGATCATTTTATCATCAGTGACCAAATCTATTAAAGTACGTAGCTTCTCTTTCTTTATATTACTGATCTGTCTCCTTGAGTCAGTAGTCAAGCTCTGGAGGCAAGCTTTGGCTTCATTGACTTTTTCTAATGTATAGTCAATAATACTTTTAGTGGCACCATTATGACTCACTACTGGAAGACCTACGGGTGGAATATTAGGAGAAGTGACTCCTTGTTCCTCAGGTTGAGAGCATGGATCCTTCATGTGATAACCTTTCAACTTGGAAATTTCTTCAGCCTTGCAGTCCATTTTTTGCCTGGAAACCGTATTGTCCACAATCTGTAGAACCTTTTGTACCTCGCTTAAGTTACTATTCATCGTGGGAAATCCGAGTAGAGGGGCTTCCATCCCTACACCTAAGTGCTGCATTGGACTCTGAGCAGACGGATGAACTCCCAAAGGGCTGGTGGCTCCAAGTGCACCATTCATAAAGGGACTAGTGCCACTAAACCCGTGTGTGGCCATAAGAACTTTATAGTCATTGAAGTCTAGTGGTTCTGTTTTAATTTTAAGTAAGCCTGTCTGTTCAGACATACTAAGTGGTTTTCCATTCTCCAATTTGTTTCTTAACTGGGTAATAGCTGAATTAGTAGGAGAAGAAGAAACAGAATTAGGGGAAGAACCCGTCTTGATATTGTTTCTCATTCGGCCATTTACAGAGATTAAACCAATACACTTCTTGCTGCTGATGTGTGAACTGTAGGAACCAGAATGGGAGAAACGCTTCTTGCAGTTTGGGCACTCGTACGGTTTTTCGCCTAAAATGATAATCAAAATTAACATTACATATCTTCGAGTGGGTAATGATTGCAATTGTCCACCAATGCAAGAATCTGTGAAACCAAATGGAAGGAACACAGTGGGGTACCTCTACATTCTAGGTGCTTAGCTTAGAATTATGTGGCCATAACTGTTTCTGGGCTTTATCTACCCCGAGAGAACATAATTCAAGATGTTAGCAGTGGAAGGTGAGGGCTATCTATGCCTTTTTCAGCCAAGATCCCAAATCTTGTCTTGCCATCGGCAGCCTCCTATTTAAACAGAGTGTCAGATTAATGTGTGGTCAATAGCACCATAAAGATGTCACAGTATTTAAAGGGAAGTGTAGCCATGGCTTTAATCAACCCTGTAGAGATCCCATTGATTCTACCAATCCAACTAGTCCTTTGAATAGCATCCAATTTGGTAATAAAATGCTTGGCAGAGCTATCAAAATAGTTATAAAGAAGAAATCTCAGTGGTAGGATGTTGTTCTGTCCTATACAGCTCCCAGGAATCAAGGAACATTTATCATACAAAAGCTCTCATCCAAAATTCTTCAGTGTTTTCTTTCATGGTTAGGTATCAAAAACGAACACCCTTCAGAATTTGCCAGCCGAGTTTCTTCAGGTCAAAAATATTTAATCTGTAGAAGAGCGTTTGAAAGGACAAAAAAGGAGCCTCTAGATTTTGTAATAAATCAAAGCATTTGCAATTTTTAGGAAGTCTACACATTCCTTTTCTTTTTGTAAGATCTTGCTACTCGTGGTACCACAAGTCTCATGAAGGCAAAGCAGGCTCACGTGGTTTGTGAAATAAAAGGGTAGTTCCAAAAAGCTACAAACAGGATTGTGTAAATTTTAAACAATCTTTTAAAACTCCCCTAATGAAACAAAACGCAAATGTGAGCACCAGCACCTCTGCTACTCACCACTGTGAATTCGCAGGTGTTCTTTCAGATGGTGTTTATATTTGAAAGCCTTGCCGCACTCTGTGCATTTGAACTTGCGATTACCTGCTCCTTGGGTCAGCATTTGGTGCTATAAAAGGAGAAAGACTGACATCAGTTTTGTGCGGGAAGAACAAAGGAAATTTGTTACAAATATTTTTAAAAGGCCTCTATTTTTCAGACAGGCCAAAAGGTTTGAGTGCATGTTTATTTATTTGCCCAGTCTTTCAGAGTTGCAATAAAAGTGATAATGTTGGCAATAAAATTGGAACAAATAAAAAAAAAGTGCTTTCACATGCGCATCCAACACTTGCTTTAGAATTATCTCTGTAGTCTCTTTTCCAAAATGTTTCTTTGAGCCTTTGGAGATGAGAAAGTGTAATTGTAAAGATGTTTGTGGTTTACTGCACATTCTAAAATCTGAAGATTCCCTGTTGGAATGCAACTGTTTTGTCAAGGAAAAAAATAAATATTATCCTGAAAAATTCTAAGTAGCCTCCAAAAAAACTCCCCATGCAAAGAGCTAATTTTATCAAATTTTCTGTATCAGGGTAAAAGTAGAGCTTATACTGAAGCGATATCAATTTTAAAGAAGAAAAAAAAAGCACGCACACACAAACAAAAAAAATTCTTGACTATAAATATTTCATTACACGATAAGCATGTTTAAATATCCCATTCACTGTGCTAGTAGCAAACGTAAACCCTGTTTTTCCTGATGTGTTGCATATCAGATTTGATTCATTATCAAATGCAAGAGACAACATCTTGGGTTCTAGCTGCTTGAGCAGTTTTATCACAGGCCAGTAGGAAAGACTTCAACGACTTTTCATTTTCCTTTTTAGTAGTGTGCTAGGGAGTAGGGACAAAAGAGAAAAAAAGTTTGCTGAAAAGACAAGTTAAAAGCAGCAAAGATATAATCAAACACAGCTGACCTTTTTGAACAAGAGAAAAAAAGCACTGTGACTTAGAATGCTAAAAAAAAAAAAAAATACAGTCATCCACTCTGGATGCTCAAGGTAGGAGGTCAGCCTTCTTCAAGCAGCAATGACACAAAAGCCTTTTGCAAAAAGACAGCACAGAAGCGGTATGACAACTGCTAGGGTGTGCTGAATCTTCCCACATTCCTAGTGAGACAGATGGTGTTACATGGGACACAGGGAGGTTTGTTCAAACAGCAGCAACCTTCAAAGATCAAGCGGAGCCCAGCCCGCGGAGCGCCATTGAGGGACCAGCGCTCATATGTTGCTGAGTTGCATAAACAAACAGCAACAGCTGCTTTGTCTCCCCCCACAGCCCTCAGAGGACTACTATAAACTTTAGTTGTGCCACTGTTAATATGATACAATCATTTTAATTTACTAATTGTAAATGCCATGAGCAAATGAGGGGACTTTTCAACACCAAAGCTACCATTCATAATGCGCCAACACAATCACACTTCTGCATGTGAAATTTAAAGCAGTTATGCTAGATAAATATCTAGGCACTTTTTTTTTTTCCCTCGAGTTTTTGTGCATATAAGCAAGGGGAGATAAACTGTTACATAAGTGTAACTATGCAAGCATAGCTTTTGTAAGTGAACTTTGAAAAACGTTCAGGTGACAAGCCCAATCGGATAGAAATGGAATGATTTTCCTGAGCTGTTCTTTTACAATAGTAAGATCCCATAATATAGTATCATCACCATGTCTTGATTGTGTTTGGTTATCCTCATTTTCCTTATTCAAAGAAAATAATGCCCACAAGAAAAAAGAAGCATAAGAATGTTATAGGATGTCCGGTTTAACACTTTTTTTTAAAAACCGATACGGTAGCAAGGCTTAAATAGGAGGCTTCCAGATCTGTAAGGCCAGTTACTGGGACTTCAGGCACACCATTTCTGTTACCATTCAAACACGTAATACCAATCTGCAGTCATTTCTCCCAGGAGGACAGAAAGAGCAGTTTTGCTAAAACATGTAATGGACACTGTGAATCATTCCTATTCAAACATTTTAAGGATTTGAGAAGCTGTGCTTACCTCTCAAGATAGAGTTTTTATTTTTTAACACAAATCAGCCAAAAGAGGCAGAACAATCTTAACATTTAGCCATAGGCATGCAAATCAAAAGGGATCATTTTAAATGTATGTCCAATATTGTAGTATCAATCCAGTTTATTTTATATATATATAAACAGATGTATAATATGCCTTTTTGATTAAAAAAAAACCCACTTAATTAGATTTCAGAAACTAGTAGCAGCTTGTAAAAACACTCTAAGTACCTGAAGGTGTTATATGACAAATGAAAGAAATACACACTTCTTTTACTCTGGCTTAGATCCTATATGAAAAAAAAAAATTCTGAGTAAAACTAGGTGAAAAATGGAATTAAAATTGCTGAGATGTTTAATAATGTATAATTAAAATGCTACGATTTCATTCACTTTTTGTGGAACATAAAAATGAAACTAAAGTCAAGTTAAAGTGCAAATAAAATTTCTAAATTAGAAATTAACACACTCATTCGATCGTGAACATAAGACTATTAAATCATATTAGAAGAGACCATCAAAAAATCATTTAGACCTCAATTAAAGCTATTACCATTAAAAGATCTGCATCTTCAAAATGCCATGAAAAATTAATAATGATTGCCAATCAAAGCAATATCGTTTCTCTAAGGGGTTATTATAGCAAGAAATCACTTAAAACCAACCCCCCACCTGATCTGTCCCTGGCTTGTGCGTCACCATATGCCGCTCGAGCTGGGTGCGGTAGGCAAACGTGTAGCTACAAAGAGGGCAGGAAAAGTTCTCTTCATTCTTCTCGTGGCGGTACTTGATGTGCTCCTTCAGTGATGTCAAGCGCTTGTAGCCCCGGTCGCAGTAGGGGCAGGTCAGCAGTTGGGCAAAAGCATCTGGAGTTCCAGGTGGCAGGTCTGTAGCCGAGAGACGAGAGGGAGAGAAGCAGGCCAAAAGGTCAGTAAATCAATGGCAGCTAATGGGCTGCCTGCCCAGGCTGGTATGACAGGAATCACTGCAATCTGCTCCACAAGAGCGCCATCACTGCCCCCGGCCCCCGCGCGCACCGGTCCCCGCGCGCACCCAGCACAGACTTGTCGGAATCAGCTCACGCTGCGCTGGGAAGTTAATTAATTACTGGCGCTTTTGGGGGGAAATTTAAACAGCTGATAAATGAGGAAATTCTCTTTAGGTGACTGACAGTTCGTGGTGAAAAACCTTTGGTCACATGTGACTCGGGAATTCACAGCCGGCGAGAGCTTTTTCAGGTGTCAGTAAAGAAGAAAGGGAAGGCGAGGGTCACTCGTTCTAAACTTTTTTTTTTGTTCCTCAAAAGTGAAATATTTCAGAAACATTGGAATCAATTCCGATATTTTTATCTCTTAGAAATGGGCTCTAATTGTTCTTGTTCTTTATTGGATGTACAAATGACACAAATTTGCTGACAAAAAAAATTTCACAATACCCTAAAATTACAGTTCTAATCTTTGCTCATGAAATTCCATGCCTCTGCAGCTGTTCCTCAAATTTTAAGGTAAACACCCAGGCATGTAGTGCATTTGTAATTGTAACAGCTGCAGAGGTCAGTGTAGTGGCTAAAAATGAATTACAGCCTCACCATTTTCTTCTTGCCCATTGGCCTCTGGCGTGCCAAGGCGAGACAGCTCCTCGGGGGCTTCTGGGTAAATAATGGCTGTGTCACTGCGCTGAAGGTACTCCTCGATGCTGACTGCATGGCCATCGCGTTCCTCCAGTTTTCTTTTGGCAAAGTATTCCTCAAAGTCTGATGTGCAATTTGCAGTCTTAACTGAAATCATAAGAGGACATCATAAATGTCTTTGCGGGGGCCTTCTTCCGAGGGGCCCAAGTCCATTTACATCATTGTTAGTACGAAATGTTGACTTGCAAAAAGACAACAAATACCTAGTTTATTTGTAAGAAGTGTCACAGATGACCAGTCATTGATTGAATGCTTATTCTTGTAATATATGCAAAAAAAAAAAAAAAAAAAGAGGACACTCGACTTTAAATTAAATAGGCACATCTTTATTTTCCTCTTCCTGGAATACGGGTCCGCATAATTCACAAAGAATGAAAGATAGTTTAAAATGTTTTTTTAGGGAAAATTTAAAAAATGAAAAAAAAGAGCTACATTCTAAGATCCATAAACATGAGAGATAATAGGAGCTCAAAGCTACTTTAACAGTCCATATAAACCTTCCTTTTCTTTTAAGAAAGGTATATTTAATTTTTTATTGTCCACTAAACTTAACGTGCCTAACCACAGATACATCCTGTTGCTAAATATAAGCTTTTAACCTTCCACTCTGCACATCACAGATGGCCAGGACTACACAGTCTGACACAGATGCGAAAGGATAGATATTCCTAGAGAGATAATAATGGGACTTTGTTAAAAAAATCATGGGATGTGGCACTTCACCTCGCCCTATAATTTCAATATTTAGCTCAGTGTTTTAAAGCTGCATGAAAATAAAATGAAGCTCATAAATAGAAATAAAATAAAATTAACAGAAATACTTAATAAAAGCAAAAGAAACTGGCTATACTGCTGTGTGATTTTGATATGATTGTTAACTTTTGTCATTATGATTCTATTCCCATGAAATGAATAATAGCTGCAAATCAATTTTAGCAACTGTGTCACAAGACTTTGTACATTTGAAACCTCTAGATACGTTTCTGAAATAAGCTGTGGCTTAAATACCCTAAATAAACATTTTTATGCATGAGACAGTGTTGGGGAGTGTGTCTGCTACAGTAAGTAGATGAATACAGTCCATTGCTAGCACAATTAATGGTGGAGTCCTACTTTCGTAGTTTCTGAGAGCTGTTAACCTTGATTCCCCTATATTCTTCACCTCACCTTCTCTGCCATAAAAGATATTCCAGTATTTGCCATACTAGTTATTTCTGAGCATTTGTGGCAGGATGATGTTCGAGCAAGCTAGTCAATTTTTCTTTTTATTTTCATTTTTATTCTTGCTTTCACTGTTATGAACTTGTGGATTATAGATGAAAAGAACAGAAAGCGGAACCTTCCATTAATTCAACAAGTACTGAATGACTGGTATATGGTAGGTATCATGTCTTGTTTTGATAAGCAAAAACCAGATCCAGTTTCATCCTTCAGGAAAACACGAGAACAATCAGTACGCCTGATATTTTCTCAAAAATGAAAATAACGTTACACACTCATATAAGTATTAGGACAGGAAGTTGTGTGGTAGTTTGAAAGAAGCAGCAGGGGAACCCGATGGAGTCTAGAAGATCAGGAAAACTTTAACGGAGAAGGCATGGAGTTCACGAGCTGTAGAAGCTGGGGCAGACCAGCGCATGCAAGGATGCGGGGACTGGAAGGAGCGTGGTGCTTTTCACCACCTAAAGAGACAGTGCTCATGTGCAGACAGCGGAAGGGAAGCAATATGATGCGAGGGTGGAGAGGCAAGCAGGAACCAGAACATGCGGTGTGCAGCAGCCCTCTTACGGACTGGGCTTTTATTCTAAGAGAAACAGGAAGCCATTGACAGGTATTAAGCAAGGAGATGATTGGATGAAATTGTGAATTATCTGCATTTTTAAATGACAGCTCTGGCTATTGTATGGTAGGGGCTGTGGGAAAAGAAAAGTCGATTCTGGGAAACCCGTTAGGAGTTTCTTGCCATAAACCAGGCAAAGATAAAGGTTAAGGAATTGGTGATGGCGACTATGAGAAGTGGCTGGATTTGAGAGATATTTAACAAGTGAAAACACTAGCCTTGGGGGAAGGATTGGCTGTGCCAAGGAGGGAGAGGCTAGGACCTTATCCTAGGTTCAGGCTTTCCAAATTTGATGGATGACAGATGACAGTCACCAAAGCACGGAGCACCAGAATTCTAAAAACACTTGAAACTATGAACCAATACATTGCATCAAATAAAAGGAAACTGGGGAGCATCACACTTTGCAGACTATTAAACTAAGTGCTAACAATCCTGAGTGGTGTGATCTCAAAACTTTCCCTCTTGCCCCTCCAGCTTCTGATAAGTTGAACAAGAGCGACAGTCTGATTCCAGCACCTGTATTTCCTTCGAATATAGGTTTGGAATGTGTAATAGTAGATTACGATTTTATACCTTGAAATTTGTTTAAATCTTTTCTTCGAATCTCGTCTTAACTCTTTTCTTTACTTATTTATTAAGATTTCATTTTTAAGTAATCTCTGCACCCAATGTGGGACTCGAACACACAACCCCAAGGTCAAGAGTTGCATGTTCTACGGACTCAGCCAGCCAGGCACCCCCAAGTCTTAAATCTTTTAGAAGAACATGAACATTGATTAAGATCAATTTTCCGTTGGTATGCTTATGATGCCACAGATGCTTTCCAAATGGTATTTATTGGTAGTGAATGTGATGGTGTCATTTAACTTGCACCATTTAATCCCTAGAGAGTACGAAGAACTGCCAACTTGCACAAACTATTTGTTCATTGTTTTGGATCATCAAAATGCCTTTACATCTATCAAAAATCACCTTTTGTTTTTAATGCAAGAAAAGATAAAGGGGACAAGATGGTGGCTCAAAGATGAACCTCTTTTGAGCAACTTGACTGATTTGACCAGGGACAGACTTCTTTTTCAGCCCTGTGGCAGTAGAAAGTCATCTAACAGCTCCTTTCTGAATCCAGACCTATTAGAATGTTGTCAAGTGTTTAAGGCATGACTTATTTAAACTTTTTAAGAACACTGACCCACTTAACGATCCTTAGTGTAACCTAGTAAAAATGGATGGATGGACATTTTAACATCCTACTTTTATCTTGATATTTCAGCAACTATTTGAATTATCTGGCTATCTTTTCACGAATTTTCATTTGCATATGAATGCTTCCATCAGAAATGTAACCAAATGCAAATTCAATGGGATTTGCATTAATAGCCTTTTGGCTTCAACAGGGGGAAAATTCTGATTTTTCTGGATAGGCAAACTAAACTGCATCTAGAAACAACACTACTGGTATTTGGAAGGCAGTTCACTTGCTAGGTCAAATTTGCCTATGCTAGATTTCTATGTCGAGTGTGATAGGAACAAAAGACAAATCATACGCTCTCTTTAAGGATCATCTTTGTACCCTGAGCTTTGAGTATATTGCTTAGAAATTAGTAGGCTCTTAAGAATCATTTATGGAATGAATGTGGAATAAATTATGTGCTTAACGCTAATCTTGGTATAGAAGTCTTCTAGTAAAAGGAAGCATAAGGTAAGATACCCACAGTTGAGCTAGGAATTCAGGCAATTCTAGAACAACTATGTGATTAACTGTGTAGTGATGACCATAAATACCTACAAGAGTTCAGTAGGGTTCAGGTGAGTGATCAAAAAAAAATTTCATGAAGAAGACAGCACTCAATCATTTAAATCCATTTGCCCCATCAAGATTTTCTTCATGTGGTATAGATATGCTATTAGCTACACATCTCATATATGTAAGAGTCACTTAAGTGGGCTATATTCTAGACTTCCATGAAATAGTCTAGGCATAACCCACCCAGGTATAATGTGGTTTTTTCCTTGGTGTTGCTATGGGTACTTGTAACATATGGTTTTCCTGCCCAGTACCACAACATTCTCCTTTGCCTGGGAATGGCTCCCCATATTTTCTTTTTTTTTTTTTTAAAGATTTTATTTATTTATTTGAGAGAGAGAGAATGAGAGACAGAGAGCATGAGAGGGGGGAGGGTCAGAGGGAGAAGCAGACTCCCCGCTGAGCAGGGAGCCCGATGCGGGACTCGATCCCGGGACTCCAGGATCATGACCTGAGCAGAAGGCAGTCACTTAACCAACTGAGCCACCCAGGGGCCCGGCTCCCCATATTTTCTATTGTCAAACTTTATGGTACCCAAGGGAATTGCCTTATTATTGCATGATTCTGCTCTCCTAGGCACAATGGATTAATCAGCACCTAAAGTGAACCTATCTTAGTCCTCCATTCTCTAGGCCAAACTATTGATCGGTCCAGGGGTAGCCAATGGATCCAATTGAGTCAGCAAATCCTTTCCTTATGATTTTAGGACTGTCCAAAAGGGAGCATCAAGGGAGTTTATTTCCTTCAAGTGACTGTAGCTATAAGATGTAGAACAAAGGAACTGATATATCCCATGTAGGCTAAGAAGATTTATGAAGAAAGAGACTGAAGCAGGTATGCAGAGAGAAGAGAAAAGCAAAGACAAGATGGCAAGTCCTGACAGTACATTTCTAGCTATATTTGCTCCTGAGGCCAAGCTGTACCTGTGTCCTTCCAGTGGCTCTGTAGTCAAACCTCCTTAGAGTCTGTGAGCTGAAAAACTCCCTTTTCTACTTCAGGCTATGTGTGTTTCAATCTCTGAGATCCCAAATCACCCTAATTGTTATATCTGAACAAATAATGGGATTAAATTTTGGTTACTCTCAAACTTGTTGAGGAGGATGAAGTTTTGGTTCTGTATAGCAGTTTACATTTTTGGTTTTTACAAAGATTTTGTAATACTATATTGTGGACATAGGAATGAGGTAGAAAATTCACTAGAAAGTTATAGAATTCCCCACTGCATTTTTCTAGTGTAAAATCAACCTCATTTTCTTTTTTTATTTTATTTTATTTTTCTTCTGTAATCCTCTTCATTCCTTGTCTCCTTGGAAGAAATGCCAAAATACACTGACAAAGGATATTTGCATGATATTTATGATCAAACCATAACAAAAATTCACAAGAAACCTCAAAGTAATTTCTTCCCATACCTTCTCTGGAGATTTTGCATTTAGTCCTAAAATTTACCCTAGTGTCTTACAAATATCTCAACCTCCCCTAAGGTTAGGTAAACTTTTCTGTATCCAAAACAAAAAACAAAAACAAAAATTCATTAATTAAAAATGCTTCTTCATCACCATGTGTATTTTTAATATTGTTAGGATAAATTTCTAGGTTGCTTCAAGTTAGAAAAGTTTCATGTTTCTTGTCAGTATGTTCACTCTTGCTAATGTTGCTTATTAATGATACTTTCATAAATAGTTTTCTGTCTACCTCAGATATTGATATTCTTAGATAATGATAATTATCAATATGGATTAACTTTTAAAGTTATTGCTTAAAAAAGAAGCAATGTTAATAGAACTCTAAGTGAAAGAGATGTATTGGTCTTCAAAATCAGTCACCTCCCATAACTGTTTTAGGACACTTTCTCAAAGATACTTAAAAGTGAGGTTTGCTTGTGTCCACAAATAGTTAAATCATAATGAGACCTTGATACTCATTCCTTCTCTTTTTCTGTTTTTCTCTATTTACTTCCATCCCTTCGCCATTTATTTTCTGTATTTGTAATGAGCATGTGTTCTTGTAGGAAGGCAGGTACTCTATTATAACTGATCTTGTACCCAGCATGTTTTCCATTTTCATTAAAAAATTGAAGAAATATGTTTGAATATTATGCCAAGCCATTTTAATGAACATAAAATGAACAATAAATAATTCTTACGGAAAAGAAAATATCTTGGAGGGTCTAGAAAAGCTGAAGTAAATACATGTAAAAAACCAAGTTGAATCATTCATCCATCCCACTGCTTAATAACTATTTATTGAGTGCCTACTAATGCCAGAGAGTGTGCTTTGGGATGAGGATACAATGGTGTTTTTTTTTTTTTTTTAAAGATTTTATTTATTTATTTGACAGAGAGAGACAGCGAGAGCAGGAACACAAGCAGGGGGAGTGGGAGAGGGAGAGCGGGCTTCCTGCCGAGCAGGGAGCCCGATGTGGGACTCGATCCCAGGACCCTGGGATCATGACCTGAGCCGAAGGCAGACGCTTAACGACTGAGCCACCCAGGCGCCCCAACAATGGTGTTGATTTATAATTGTTTTCCTGCTTCTGTGATTCTCATATTGAGAGATATGTATATGAAATGGTTGTGGTTCTGCAATATACAGACATATAAATACATAATGTATAAATGTATACATAAATGTATAACAAGGAATATATATATATATGGATACTTCTCAGTATAACATAGAAATTATGCACTTATCATATAATCTGACTTTTACTCACTTCCTTTGTCAAGGCAAAGGGACCTGGAGAAGCAATCAAAATCTAGGTAAGGTATTCATCATCTGGTAGAAAAATAGTCTTTCTATTGATATTGTAGATGATAAGAAAACATAGAAAATTATTATTTTTTTTTTTTTAAAGATTTTATTTATTTATTTGACAGAGAGAGAGACAGCAAGAGAGGGAACACAAGCCGGGGGAGTGGGAGAGGGAGAAGCAGGGAGCCCGATGCGGGACTCGATCCCAGGACCCTGAGATCATGACCTGAGCTGAAGGCAGATGCTTAACAACTGAACCACCCTGTTGCCCTGAAAATTATTTTTAATTTAGTCTTCTGTATTGAATTTTTAAAGAAGCCCACATGGGGAAGGAGGGAAAACTGAATGGGAAGTTATCAGAGAGGGAGACAAACCATGAGAGGCTCTTAACTCTAGGAAACAAACTGAGGGTTGCTGGAGGGAAGGTGGGTGGGGGGATAGGGTAACTGGGTGATGGGCATTACGGAGGGCACATGATGAGCACTGGGTGTTATATGCAACTGATGAATTATTGAACACTACCTCTGAAACTAATGATGTGCTATATGTTGGCTAAATGAATTTAAATAAAAAAGATAAAATAAAGAAGCCCATACTCAGCATTTGTTGAGGTATATAAATTCTCATGGCTACTTTGTTTAAAGTTAATTAATGAATAGAAGCATTTTTATCATTAAAAATGCATGTGTGCCTTTCTGTAGAAGGCTTCCAAAATACATATTAGCACCAGATATCTAAAAACAACCGTAAGGGAAGAGCACAATCTTTTTCTCATTACCCAGCTACACAGGCAGCCCAGGAGAGCCTCCGACTGCTATGGAGATGTGTGCAAAGCCAGGGAAGGCTCCTCCAGAGAGACAAAGTTTTCTTTTCTTCTTGGGAAATAGCACAGCGTCTGGGTGGGTCTCTCCACGCCTGCTCTGACGTGGCTTTCTCCAGGGAACGCATGCTCAGATGCCAATGAGAGCCCCTGACGTGTAAGAGCTTTAGGAGAGGGAGGGGCAGAAGGAACGGGGGATAGGAATCTGGGAATCCGTAGTACTCTGCAGGATCAAATATCTCCCTCAACAGCAGGAAGCAGCTCAGTCAGGGACACAGTCTAATTTTAAAGTGAGGTTTTATATTAAGGGACTGTGAATATCAAAATTTAGAGACCTCTGAGCCTTAGACAGTTTTGATTGCTATGTATAGAGACAGAATCCAGGCCTTTAAAGGAAGAATCCCAAGTAAGTTCATATGTATTTATTTTTCACATTACTGTGTAATCTAAAATTTCGGAATTGGTATCTTACTGAAAAGATTCTAGGACTATGTTATTATATTTTTGAGGGGTTTATAAAGTAAGGTGTTTTGCCCGGCAATTCAGTGCTCTTCTTATAGGCTTTTTGTAGACACACAACCCCTAAGGATGCTCTAGGGCATGGTTTTCAAAATGTGGCCTCCAGGCCAGCAGCATCAGTATTACCTGGGAACTCGTTCAAAAACACAACCAGCAGTGTTGACAAGCCCTTCAGGGGTTCTGATGCACACCCAGTTTAAGACTCAATGCCCTGGGAATTCAGTTATCTGCATCACCTGGCTAAAATAAGGTATTCAGTGACATGGTTTGGGGAAGCAGCGCAGAATTAGCCCCATACCACGTGGCCTTCCTGACTCTCTCAACCTGAGCTCAGAACTTCCTTCTGCACGTATCCATCTGCATATCTCAATCACTGAACTTAGCACATCACATTATAACCTTTCGTTTGTGTATCTGTGTGCTGACTGTGTTTTATTCAGCTTTGTATCGCCAGTGCCTGGTACAGTGCCCGGTACACAGCTAGTGCTCAATAACTGAATGATCAGATCAGGTTCAGGGTCATTGGGCAACCCATTTTGGCTCAGCCACATAGAATGTTTAATCTCAGTATCTTCATCTGTAAAATGAGCTAGGATATGCTTTCTGAGGTATCCCTGAAGTTTCAGAATTCCATACTTTCAATAAATTAATTGCCCTAATGAATTTGCTTTTTTATTCACTGGCTAGGCCTAAAGAGTTTCATCTATGGTCTTTTCAATTAAAAACTCAAAGCAACATAGCTTTCTGCTGGAGGAAGCACAGACACAGATTGAGATTTTGGAGGTGACTAGAAACCATTGACAACATCACAAGGAAAACAGTGCTTATGAAACATTTATTGAGTGAATGAAGGGGACACTCAAGAAGCTTGGGACACCAGTTATTTCTTGTGGGAACCCTTGCTGTGAAGTGGACTTAGCTGTCCCTCATCACAAACAAAGCTAATAAAACCACGGCATTCATTAGCCAGGAAGCGACAGGATCTTCTTGGGATACACTGATTATAGCCTGCAAATGACCCTCCTGTCTCACCTACCAAGTGCTACATCTGTTTTTCTCTCTTTAAAACCTATCTCTTTCTCTAGTTTATTTTTATAAACTTACTGTATGGGGTTAACTAAAAATTTTAAAATGACGATTTACATGACATATCTGACTGGATGACAAAACTCTTCCAACATATAAGACGGCGACAGGGAGTATAAACAAGAAGAAAACGACAGGCTTTATAATAATATGATTCTCTCCTTGTTGAGTACTTAGGTATTGAATTATCTGATAAACTGATCTTGCACAATGGATTTACACTATATATTCACTCAACTCTTGCTGAGAAATAACTTAAGATCAAACTTGTGTGGCTTCTGTTACCCATATAAGAAACCTAGCTAATTAAAAAAATTTAATTTAGGGGCGCCTGGCTGGCTCAGTCAGTGGAGCATGTGACTCCTGATCTCAGGGTTGTGAGTTCGAGCTCTGCGTTGGGTGTAGAGATTACTTAAATAAACAACATCAACAACAACAAAAGATTAAAAATAATAAAAAAATAAAAAAAATTTAGTTTAAATTCCACGTAAGAATAAGAGGAATTGGAAGTTATTAAACCAAGAGGATAATAATGGTACAGAAACGTTCTTACTCTTTTCCCACTTTCTTCTCTGCTATTGAGTGATGCACAAAATTTGTATTTAAAGAGGCCAAACTACTTGCTAGCCTCCTAACCTTATCATTAATATCATCAATTTAGGGGAGTTATACCTTGAACCATGGTGTTTCTTGCTCAGGCAAGATTTTCAATCTAGATCTAGAGGCTTCCAACTGCTCTGGAGACACCTCAGAAGAATCTGATAAACCTGGACATAGTTGGCATTTCTCTGTGGTACTTCGGGTGGAAAATCCCTGGTCCCACCCCTTCCCATTCTGGCTTATACTCTGCTATTATCCTAATGCATTTTGTGAGCTATAAGCAGGACTGGCTACAGTGGGGCCCAGTGGGCCTGGTGCAAAATGACAACAGAAGAACATTAAACCAAAGTCAAAGCTCTAACAAACACAGGGCCCTGGGTATAATACCACGAGGCAGGACCTCCCCCTCCCATGCCAACTAGCTCAGCCGGTGCTTTGTTGTCTTTGTTCAGGCTTCCCAGGAAAAATTCATTAGAAGAAAGGGTAGGGTGGGGTGGAGTTCAAAATTTCTAGTCTAATTTCCTCATTTAACAGATGATACAACTAAGGTACAGTGAGGTTTATGATTCATACAAAGTTAGACAAATAATTTCTGGAAAAGCTTGATGGAGAATTCATATATCCTGACTTTTTTTTTTTTTAAAGATTGTATTTATTTATTTGACAGAGAGAGACACAGCGAGAGAGGGAACACAAGCAGGGGGAGTGGGAGAGGGAGAAGCAGGCTTCCCCCGGAGCAGGGAGCCCGATGTGGGGCTCGATCCCAGGACCCTGGGATCATGACCTGAGCCGAAGGCAGACGCTTAACGACTGAGCCACCCAGGCGCCCCTCATATATCCTGACTCTTAACCCATTACTCTTTCCACGGTATCATAGTGACTCAATATGCGAAAGAAAAAGACAGAGAGAGAACCCCATCTTTTCAGTTTTTCAGTATGCCCACCCGATTTGACATGATTTGAATAGGTCCTAGATGCTGACAAGGTTGCTGACATAAAATTAGTATGGGGAAAGCCATGGTAAATGCTCACTTCAATATAAATAAAATATGGAATTCTAAACTTTTTTTTCTCAATTTGTCCTTTCATGTTCCTGCTCTTCATTTTTTTCACTGGGTGATCCACATCCAAGTCTATTGGTGTAAAGTGAAAACATAAAAGTTTTTCAAATTCTCTACTCAAGATGCTTATTTATAATTTCCATTTAATATTTAAGGATTGTGTCTTCCGATTTTAGATATTTTTTATTTTTAATTGTGTTTCTAAAGGCACTGAGAAAGGAATAACTTTATGAAACACTTTGCAAAGGTGAATTTTTATTAACTATTATGGTGATAGTAAATAAAAAAATGTCTCAAGCTTAACTTGGAACTAGAGACCAAAAAAAACAAAACAAAACAAAACAAAACCAAAAACCACCCTTTATTCATGGTTCATTTTGCTTTCCCATTCCACATATTACTTGTTTATCCCCCCACATGCTTAATGATATCCTCCTACATGCGTTCCACTTCTTCAGATTAGATGAAACTGTGTCATCCTGTCATAATACTCCATCCCTCACAGACCTTTCCAGCACAGCCGCTCCTGCTTTCACGTGTCTAAGCTCACAGAGTGCAGAGGATGGATCAACATACTCCTCAATTCACATGGCCGTTTCAAACCAATGTTCCTAAGTTATTAATTTGCTCATCATTTATTTGTTTACTCATTTATTCACCAATTCAACAAACAACCCATTTGTCAACCATCAAGGTTGTATGAACAACGTGCCCATTTAGAGGGACTTCAGAGAAAAGCAAACTTAACATCTACCCTCCAAAAACCTCCACTTCGTAGCTGCAATTTTTTGAAGCCTCAGTCTTCCATTTTTGCCATCATGTTTTAGGACACTACTTGCATAGCTCAGGTAAGATGACGCTTGTCCCGTGGTCGTGTTTACCCCAGGGCTGCCAATACTATCACTCTGGGAAACTTCATGGCTCAACAGATAGTCCATGTAGGATCCTGGCTTCCGAGGCTTTTGAGTCTCTCTAACCACAGGGATGGCCACACTTTGGTACTGGGCTGAACCCAGGACGATTCCAGCTCTGCAAACCAGAGCGTGAAACCACTACTCTCTGTTTCAACCTTCTGCCCTTGCCCGCCATTCCGTTCTTCGTTCCCCTGACGCAGGTACTTCACTGTGATAACTGGGCCCTGACAAGCCTGCCCATCCATTTCACCTGGTCTGCTTTTACTTGCCTCAGTTTACCTCGGAGCCTGAAATCTTTTCCATCCCTGCCCCTTATTCTTGTGTCATTCTTGCCTCGCCAAACGAAAATCCAGCCCAGTTTCTTTGCTCCTAGAGTATCAAAAATGTCTGAAGAAATGTAATTAATTGTAAGAAACGTGTTTCAATCTCTGTTATCCAAATAGGATCTTCTTTTGTGATGGTAATTGAATCTCCATATATTGTCCACAGCAATTACTCTAGATTTCCGTTCTTCAAGATTCCAACCCTACTCCCTTCCCTTACTGTCAACTGATCATCTCTTTTCCTACTTACTCCAAAGATAAACCTGACATGTCACATGACATGAATCCCCACATGACATGAATTCCCTGAACTACCTTAAATTCAACCAAAATCTCTATAATCATTCTTCTTTTTTCTTTTGATCTGATTGCTAATAAAGATGTGCCACAGCGAAGGCTACTCCCTAAGGCTACTTCCTCACAACTCCTGATAGCTTACTTCATCTTCTACCCAGTCTCCTTTTACATTTTCAGCTTTCTCTATGCCTCACTTTTGCATGGAGCCATATTTAACAAGCCTTCTCCCTGAAGAAAACCTCTGAATTTTGCAGTCTCTTAAGGCACTTCTCTACCCTTACGTCTCCAATATTTGACCCTACGCTGTCAAAAACCCTCTGCAGTATTGAACACCTTTCACTTGAACCTATATAGCTTGTATTTCAAATAAAACATCTTCATCCACATATTGTTATAATATAATGATGATGATGATGGCTAGCAACAACTGTTTATTACGTCTAACATTGTGCTAAACATTTTACACACATTTCTTATTCATCTACCATTGTTTTACTTACCCAACTGAAGGTAAGTCCTTAATGACAGTGACCATTCATTGTATTTTTCAAATACAAAATGTCTTAAACTTAGTAGGGTCACCCTAAGTGACTATTGATCTGAATAGCTAATTAGGCTATTAATGATTTTTTTTGTAAAGTTTGCCTTCATGTCATTATGATTTTTTTTTGAAGATTTTATTATTAAGTAATCTCTACACCCAAGGTGGGGCTCAAACATACAACGCGGAGATCAAGAGTTGCATGCTCTACCGACTGAGCCAGCCAGGCGCTCCGGGATTTTGCATTTCTTAAGGACAAGAACTATATCTTCTATTTCCTTAAAGTTTCTTTCTCAAGCCTCAGTTTAAATTCTGCACACAACAAGCACCCTGACAGAAAAGAATAAATGTAGGTATCTTAGTAAAGTGATGAACATTTTATTATTTGTTTGTTTGATTGTCATTCAGGACAAAAAGAAAAACAACATGTGATTCCTGATGCTAGTCAGTGATCAAGGAAAAGTCTTTGACAGATTTCATCATTATACACAAACATTGTAAATACCACTACATCCTCTTCTACATTTAAAAAAGGATCCTAGGTAAAGATGAAATGAAATAGAAAACTAAGCAATAAGCAATTCCTTCTCCATCTTCATATTTTAACCTCAAATGCATTGTTGGAGCAGTGAAAAGACATTTGTCCTATAGCTTGTCTGCTTGGTTCTCTAAGATGTCAAAGGAATTTAATTGGCAGAGGCTCTCAAAATTGACTGGTTAAGTCCTTCCATTACAAATTGGTTAAATATTGCATTTTTGTTTTCTAGAGAAGAAGCTAATGAGGAACTAGTGTAAAGGGAGGAAACAGTCCAGAATCCATTTATTTCTTAACGCATAAAATTGGTTTAAAGCTTACCTGTAGATACAAACTGGCAAAATAAGCAAATCAGGGTGAGCATTTAGTATATGTTAGGCGTTACATTAGGTATTTTAAAAATAATATACCATTGGGGTGCCTGGGTGGCTCAGTCGGTTAACCATTCAACTCTTGATTTCAGCTCAGGTGATGCATGATCTCCGGGTCATGAGATCAAGCCCCACATGGAACCCCGTGCTGGGCGTGGAGCCTGCTTAAGATTCTCTAGCTCCAAATAAGCCAATCAGAGAAAGACAATTAAGATTCTCTCACTCCCTCTCGCTCTGCCTCTTCCCCACCCTCACTCCCACTCTCACTCTCTCTCAAAAATAATAATAATATTAGTAATAATAATAATAATATACCATTTAATCCCTACAATGAGACCTTGTACATAGGGAATCATTATTTCCACTTTAATGATGTAGAAATGAATTCTTATATACTCAAGTTCATGAACTAGTAATTGATAAAGACAAAATTCAAATGCTGTTTATCTGACTCTAGACTAATCTGGAGCAACCCAAGCCAACATTTGCCTTCCATGTGTAAAAGCATTCATATATTATTCTTAAAAGATTGGAAACATGTTTAATGACTATAGTTAGAGTCAATATACTTAGTTCTTGGACGATAATTTTATTCTGTTCTGTAAGATTAAGAACTGAAACCTAAATTGCCCTTACCCAGTTTCTAGATGTAAGGTTGTAAGGTGTTTTTCTTTTCCCAGCAAAGGAAGGAAAGATGAAGGTGGTTATTAATAGCCCTTTATAACTGGAGTGCTAGATTGTCTTTATAAATATAACTTACACACGTTCAAAGAGGAAAACATCAGGGGCTTATTTGGGTCTTGATACGCACGTGGAATCGCATTAATGCTAATGATCACCAAGCACCTAAGATAGATCCTTGTTACTACTAGCACGTAGGCTTTATAATGCTCCTAAGTTTTTCCATTTCTCTAATCTTCTCAGAAAATAGTTTTTTTTCACACTCTTAAAAATTCTACATAATAATTTTATTCTGAATTTGAATCTGATTAAAATATGGAAGGTGTAAGGTTCTTTATAAAAGGACATTCTTTGTCTTATGTGTTAAAGCATACAATTTCTTTCATTTTTAAAACATTAAAACCAATGTAGAAATATTAAATGCAATACAGGGAGTTGTTAATATAAATCAGGGTTTGCGATACTTCATGTTGTTATAAATCAACTTTGCTGTGCTTCTAATCTAAAACTTTGTGGTAAAAAAAAATAGTGATATGCTATACTGTTGTTCTTTGCCCTTAACAAGTTGATTTCAGGGACTTAAATCATGGTTTCGCTCTCTGAAGATACTGGACTTAATCCCCTTCACAGGGAATGTTTTCCTTTATTGTGGCTTCCTTTCTCAGAGACTATTTCTTCTCCACCAAATCTTCCTTTCTTCCTTCCTTCTTTCCTTCCTTCCTTCCTTCTTTCCTTCTACCAATCATAATGCGTATCATGTGAGTTCACTGCTGTACTGGGCACTTTGAGGCAAAGAAGGAATAGTCGTTTTCTTAAAGCAAATATTTTGGGGGCCCTTACTAAGGCTATATATATATTCCTTATTTAATTACCTCAACAATCCTATGAGGTAGATAGCATGATAATCTACTCCCATTTTACAGCTCACGAAATCTCTTGTGTTCACAAAATTAACTAGGTAAAATAGGTGCAAACATTATAAAGAGGAACAGTTTGACATGTTAAAATTAGTAGTGTCCACCTGAGGGCTGTGGACTTTCAGAGAAGGAAGAGATTGACATGGTTTGGGGTGTTTTAGGATGACCACATTAAGGAAATAGAATGTGAACTGGCCCTGAGGAACAGAAGGGTGAGTAGAATTTGGATAACCGGACAAAAGGGAGTGAGGGATTAGGGTCTCAAGGAACAGTATGGGCAGAGATTCAGAGTTTGATATAAATGTGATTCTTTTTTGATATTACCAAGGGATTTGGTCTGACGAGAATGGAACACTGTTGGTATGAAATGGATGACACTTAATACTGGTCTGGAGAATGTGGATTTTGCCTATGGGCACTAAGGGGCAATTAAGGATTCGAAGAAGGGTATTTGAACAATGATAAAAGGGTTATAGGATGAATGTGGACTGACCAAATAGAGGAGAACATGAAGGCTGGAGACTGGTCAAATGTAACTGAATTTTTCTCATTTGGGAGATTAATGAGAGATGAAAATGTCTGGTTGGTTATTTCACACCAGGTATCAAAATATGTCAACCTGGAAATATGAAAGGGAAGTCCAACTGTTGTTTGTCTCTCATTCACTCCCTCAATTTCTTTAAAAACTCTTTGTGACTTAGGCCATTCTACGATCTATAGCGATAAAGTGACCAAATCCCCATACCATTTCCGTCCTCAAGTAGCTTACAATCTAGTGGGGAGAAACATACCTGCAGGTGACTAAGTATAATATGAGAGAAAATTTATATATTCTATAAGAAGACCCTCAAAAGAATGAGTAATTAATCTTGAGCGGGAGATTGTAAGATGACTTCCTGGTGGAGATGGCTTTGAAGAATGTGTATGATGCTGTCAGACTAAAAAGAATTAGTGGCTTTCTGAGTTAATGGAAAATCATAAGCAAAGGCAAAGGAGTATAAATGATAATCAGTCATTCAGAGTTGAGGTATATACTAGGAAGTGGTAGTAAAGGCAAGATGGCGCTAGATCATGAGGATGCCAACTCAACTCAAATGCCAACTCATTCAGAAAGCAGTGGAGAACCACAGGAGGTTGAGTATGAAGTGGTGTGGGAGATGAATTACAATTATCCATCTGCCCCCAAGTGCTAGAAAAATAACTTCTAACTAACTTTGTTAGTGTGAAGAGTGAATTAAAGAAATTAGGGATTGAAATGGAGTTGGTTACAAGGTATCATAATAACTCAAATGAAAGATGAGGATTTAAATCAGGATAGTGGAAAAAAATGATAGGGAGAAATAAAAGTGATATATGCTATCTGCGATAGTAGAATTGATAGTAGTTGATGACTAATTAGATAAAGTATGTAAGAGTCAAAGATGATACCATAGTTTCTAGCAGGACAGCTCCTCAGAGTGGTGAAAAACCTTCTGAGGTGAAAGTTATGTCAGGTAATTAAGATTTTATTTCCAAATCTGCCAACAGTTAGCTATGTGGCATTTTTTTACTACTGTTTCCTCAACTATCAAAATACAATTAAGAAATTGTTCTGTAGTAGAACTTTCAATTTTAGAATTCTGTGATTCAATTCGACTAAACTCTTCCCATTGCTTCTTGCAGCTTTAAACTCAGCAGAGTATACTAGGAAGAAGATACTTTTAGATTCTAAAAGACTATTCTATCCATCTAGATGAACTTAATTAATTTTTGCTATTTAATAGATGTGTAGGGCTGAGAAGGAAATTCAGAGGTCTTTTCCTTACTTTTAGTTAGGAATGAAATCTGTGTGTTGAATATTCAGAGAGAAGTATTAGAGATATTGTCTTTGTCTTTCCTTCACAACTTATTCTCATTTATAACAATACATTCTGTCAGAAAATCTGCTTAACCTGTTTAGGCTTTATCTATTTCAGTGTCTATTGGTTCTGCTTTGATTAGAAAAGAAAAATGGTATCTGATATTAAATTAATTCCATATTTATTCATTAAAAATATATTGAGCCTATTAATTTTAAGGCACTCCTAAATATAGAGAACAAACTGATGATTACCAGAGAGGAGGTGGGTGGGGGGATGGGTGAAATAGGTGATGGGGATTAAGCGTGTACTTATTTTGATAAGCCCTGAGTAATGTATAGAATTGTTAAATCACCATATTGTACACCTAAAACTAATATAACCTTGTACAATAAAAAAATGACTACAATAATTTTTTTTTAAATTAAAAAATAAGATTGAAGGGTAAAGTTAAAACAAAATTGAGGTGCTCTTACAGGCAATATGGTAGCTTAAGAAACAATCCATGCTCTCAGAGTTTGCAATCTAATATAGAAAAGATAGCACATTAATTAACAACACACTACAGAATTTATGGCAGGGTTAGGCTTTTTGTTCAATAAGCATTCATTGGAAGAAGATATCATTGTAGGTTGGGATGGCTAGAGAAGGTCCGCCAGTAGCTGGATCTTTTAGGACTTGGGTGGAGACAAAGAGATGGTCCATTAATAAGCAATTTGAACCAGAGAAGATGTCTTATTTCAATTCCCCACGTATGTAGCAACTGAAAAGATTCTGGGGATAAGAAGCAGCAACTTGCAGTTATAAAAAATACATATTTATTCTCTAAAAGGGCAGAGTTATAAACTGAGGGTCACCAATTAATTCCTAGTTACCAAGTCCAATGTATTTGTTCAGCATTCTTTCAATTGTAGTTATCTGAATCTTTGATTGAATTGACCATTCCCTACTTTTTGAAACTTTACTTCTTTGCCTTCTGGTTGTTTAATTTTTTCTATCTTAATCTTTTTTCTTTCAATGAATTTGATTTTTCTCCCCACCCACCAGGAGCCCTGGCCTCAGCTTTCCACTTGTTTCAGTAAATACACTCTCAATGGTTAATGTCATGGTCCCATGATGTTAAATACTATCAGAATATATTTGCATCACTCTCAAATCTATGTCTTCAGCCCTGACTTCCTGTGTTTCAATTCCTCATTTCCAGTGGACATTCTCATATTCACATCCATATATAACTTTTATATGAAAATACTTCTGTCTAAAGACTAGCTCAAGGTCTTCCCAAAATTGGATCCTCCTTCTTTTTATCTAGAAATAGTAAGGACTTCCATGTTCTAAACATGCAGATGTGTAACCTTGAAGCCATTTTGATTCCATCACTCAGAGATTCAACTGATTGTTAAGAAATCACGTTGCTGATTTCACCACTGTCACCACCCCAGGACAAGTTTTTATCATTTCACACCTGAGTAACTACAATGACTTCCAGTTGGTCTCTCAAAGTCTGGTTTTCCCCCACAGAAATCACAGTAGTATAACATGACACAAACTCTTTGGTCTGGTGCTTCACATCCTCCATCAGCTGGCTTCAACTTAAATGTCCAGCTTAATTTCCCATGAATTACCTCCTAGGACCCTCTGACTCAGGCAAATCCTTTACTCACTATCCTCTGAATAGATTTCACAATTTCCTTCGTTGGCTCACACATTCTTCTGCTAGAAAGCCCTTCCTCACTTCTTTATGACCACTGAAAATATACTTAGCTCACATTTCACCTCTGTTATGGAGCTTTTCCTGAATACTCACCCAATAAGATCTCTCCCACTTTTGTAATTTGAAGTAATTATAGTTCCTACCATTTGTTGTGTATTTACCACATATTTTTCTTACTGTTCTTTGTTTTTTTCTCGTGTGTCAGTCTCATCGTCCAAATTAAATAATAACTATGTCTTAAACTTCCTGGCCCATCTTCCACCACAAGTACACCAATGGTGTATATAGAACATTCTCAATGAATACTTACTCATTTACTTATTGACTGAATACACTTGAACTGTAAGCAATAGTAAGTAGTAGCAGAAAAAGAGATCTTAAAGCCAGCTGAAAGCACATTCAGAATTATTTTTAAATCTTTTGAACAGGAATAATTTTTATTCATCTCATTTTAGACTTCAAGTGTAAAAAACAGCTAGGAAATTGTCACCTTGTAGGATAAATTTACTTTTGTGACACTTTACATGCCTATAAAGTTAACAAGAATTTAGGATTTATTTATGTTTGAAGTTGAAATTTAATATTTATCTTAAAAAAACATGAAGCCATTTTTGATCCCATGAGTTGGGACATTATAGAAAGTATCGAATTTATGCTACCTCTTTATTATTATCTTCTTATATGAAGTTATTTTGTCTTGTTTCTATATTATATAGTGATGGTACCCCTGCAACATAGACTATTAAACCTGGACGTATTCTTAAGAAGCAATTAGTGTGACCTATTTATTTTTCAGGTGGGGAAACTGAGTTCCAAAGAGAGTAAGTGACATGCCCAAGGCCACGATCTAGTTATTGCCAGAGCTATACCTGAAAATCAGGATTGATAATGTTTCCTAATTCTGTACTTTTTCCCTAATCCCACATTGCACAGTTTCATTTTTGTACCTTAAATTGACATACTCAAATGAAAGAAAAATTACAACAGCTGTTCATTATTTCTCTTATTTTACACCCAAGAAAGTGAATTAGTGCCTTGTAAGTTATTAATAAGAACATTCTAAATAGAAGCACAGCATGAGCAGTTTATTATGATGTGTATCAACACAAGGGAGATATGACTATCATCTGAATTATTCAAATTTCTAAAACTTCATAAAACTGTGACTTTTTTTCTCATTGGTGAGTTGAGTGGATATAGCTATGTGATTTTTTGTTTTGTTTTGGAAGATAACCTTACACCAGGCACTAGGTTAATATTTGTAATGGCCGTGTGTAGGATTGTTTATACCACCAAAAATAATTAGCCTTATCCAGGAAAAGAGAGGTAAACATAGTGTGTCAATGTACATTTGCACTGGTGACGTGAGAATGTGAGGGAAGACACCGTTCAGTTTTGGGGACGGAGCCTGGAACGTCGCAACTGTCCTGAGATCCATTCTGCAGCAGTAGCAGAGTAGAAGAAAACACTGCCTACCACTTTCCTACTGTAACTTTTTTAGCTTCATTAAAAAGAAGTGAAATTGTCAATTCTCTCTAAAGCTTTTGCCTGGAAAACATAATTTAGAGGAGGCAGAGGGTACCAAGAATTAAAAGTGAAGAAAGAATACAAAGGAACTCAGATGATCAATTTTTGTGAGGAATGTTCATGGAAATTTGGTTTGTCTTCCTGAAAAAACATTTACAATCTAAATTACAGCATATCATTTGAATTCCCAATGACTGCTATCAAGTGGTAGCCAGAAGAGGCCTATTACATTCTAATTTTGAGATTATTTATGCAGTCTTTTAAAATAAAAATTACTACCAGAAATTTGCCCAACTCATGCGTTGAGAAAATTTACGTATCCAGTTCAGTTTTCTCAACTTTCACAGGCGAATCAGGGGTTTAAGAATGAAAGATATACTATATGCTGAAAAAAATAAAATAAAGTAAAGTAAAGTAAAATAAAGAGAACTCCGATTTGAGACAAAAACAGGAGACTTGTAATGTCTGACTTAATCGTTACGTCATGGAGCTACAAATGGATGGGCCAGTGTTTCTCCTCCTGACTCACTAAGTCCACATGACACGGGACAAGTACGATCTCGGCGTGGTAAGCACAACTTACCTGTACCATTGTTAACTGTGGTCTGGATCGTGGCTTCCGGCCCCATAGTGTCATAGTCTTCCTTCATTTCTTCTGTGGGGGAAAATTATCTTTAGCATTTGAAAACTGTAGAAAGGCTTACTATACTAAGCATGCCAACCACAGGAACAAGGAAGATTCTTTTAAAGGAAACAGAGAAAAGGCTTGTTGTAAACCTCTAAACAATAGCTTTGTTCAGGCAATTGAATGAATCCAATAGTGCTAGCTGCACAAGAACTTATTTACTTTAAGCATTACTGCAAGCTGTGAAAAACAGAGGTGCTTATTTGGGACAAACGGAGGGCTTTTCTTCTGGTGGCAGTTCTAGTGACAAACAGGGGGAAAGATATTATTTTTTGAATACGAGTCAAAAGCAACGAAGTATTTGTACTTAGGAAGACGCATGTGCTATTGGTAACTCTGGATGATTAGTGGACAGTGAGAATTTCATGCTTTTTCCCCCTTGGAGTAGCTACGATGGGGCTAATCTCTGCAGGCGTATTTTTTTAAAACCTAATTCTACATATCCAAACCTGAAATTCCCAGTTTATAAAACAAGCATCCCAGAGGTATTTGAAAACACCTGTTTCACTGTTTTATATAAACTTCTAATACATACCTTCCTTAGGCCTTTCCCTACCACTCCATAAATCTCTTTCTTCCTTATCATTTATGCTCCAGCATATAACTGTAGCCATTTTCTGAAGAAAAACATATAGATGTAAACAAGAGCTCAAGGTGGTGATGGAGATGAAAATATGTAACACCGAGTTTGAAGATTCATAGGTGATACAAGGTTATTTTCCAGAATTGCAATATTTTAAATTAGGGAGAGTTTGAAAAACAGGAGAGCTCTTGAATCTTCTGTCTCCCAAATTACAGAGCATGTGAGAGGGCAGAGCGCAGCTGACAGTTAAAAATGCTTCAAGGAAATAAATTCAACACGGACTTTAAAAAATTGTATTTTGACAATAACAATACTAATGAGAACCAACATGATCCAGGATAAATATCTCTCTGATCATCCTTTTGCTTAAAACGAGAGAAACTTTATAAATAGGACTCTGTAAATTCCCAAATTTATCCTGACCATTCTTTGCTTATCACATTCTAGTCATAATTATCTGGTAGAAAAACAGGTTCTAGCAAATGGTAGAAGCAAAATTAAAATATATGATTTACAAGTAGTCTCCTACAGCCTATCTGTTTATGTTATCAGAACTAAAAAAGCCTGGGCCTTTTAAGGCAAAATACACAGATATAAATAGATGCTAATTTAATGCTACTACCCATAACAGTCAGATGATTTGAATGGTATTTGTTTAAACCGTACAATCACTTTAAATTTGCTTCTGGCCCTGGACTTCTCTCTTATTTAAGGAATATTTTCATAGGGACATTTTGCATAAAACACTTAGAAGTTCAATATATAGCAATATTGTATTGTCAATTGTAATAATCGATCGGTTGAAAGGCTCCCTCATCTGATATTTTTATCAGTCTCTGGAAGGAATTAAATTAAGGTATTTCTGAGAAGTTCAGTACTGGCTATAAATATAGCTTTTGTGTCTTTCTTCCTCACTCATCTCATGTGATTTCTGGTAGCCAAGAGTCAGAAGAATCATAAGTTTTCCATCTGAGAGATCAAGTCACTGAGGGGAAAACAGTTAACAGCATTTTTTTTTTTTTTTTTTGCATAATAGTGGTAATGTTCAAGATTTCTGCTGTACTTCCTTCCTCATTGTCATTTTCTTATGAAAAAGTAAAGAGAAGTTACAGTAGGTGGTTGTTTCCCAAATTATTAAATGCTGGGTATACATAATGTGTAGTTGGTTCTCTGTGTGCATTGCATTCTGTAGTAATACCTTAGCCATAACCCTCTTTTACCAAAGATTATGCAACCGAGATGGTGTCACTTTTGCCTAGAATGTACTTTGCTTCAATTTACTGAGCACCAACCTTTCCTTTTTTGAATTTTAGGCTCAATTTATTAAGATGAATCACTAATCCTTTTCAGGTTTGTATGTGAAAGGCTATGTATATGCCTATTTAATTAAGTTTCCTGCAAATCCATATTCAGAAGGACATGATAATCCATAGGTTAAGAATATCTCCTCTGAATTAAAGGCAATCCTGGCTGTCGTTCTGCCTCTTGCCTAACCTTAAACATTTTCCAAGACACCTCTGACTCAGCATACTGTGTCGAAAACCACATAGTATATTTGTTTTTAAAACCCTTGTAAAAGTTTGCATTTTCCAGTCACCCTTGGGATGAGGGTTTGTAAAAATAAAGAGCACTTTCTTCCTTAAGATGAAGAATCCTTGAATAAGCAGAAAGAGGCCAAGATGCAGGTGATTTATTTAAGTCTGTGTCAATGATAATGATGTCATGGTTTCCAGCACACTGTGTCCACCCCATTGTGGGACGAAAGAATGTCAAGGACAATTCTAAACACAAAACTTTGATTGTGCTGGAACCGGAAAGGCACAGTAAGAGCTCCACTGGGCTCTTCAGTTGAAAACCTGCATCCTGCAGACAAACTACAGAATGCCTGCGAGAAAGAGCAAAGGAGAGGGGGCTTATCTCAGAGTCAAGCTATGTGCTGAGGTATGATGGTAGACAGCCAGGCACCAGGGATAAAACACTACTAAATAAAACAGCACCAGAATTAGAATTATTGTCTATATTGTGTGTTTTGAACAATAAATAAGAAAAATATTTTATCAGAAGAAAAATGTGTTATCTAAGAGTCAGGATAAACAATGAGTAGCTTTTTAAGACCAATTTCTTTTCATTAGACATCAAGGCACCACATCAGAGCACTTTTGGAACAATAAAAAAAAAGAACAATAAATCATTACTAATCATTAGAACTAGACAGGTAATAGCCGGGTAACTTTCTTGGTCCAAATAGCCAAATGAGATTAGGGATTTACATTTTATTCAATTATTGTGACTCCAGAATGCTAGTTTATTTACCATAAAGGTAAGAGCAAAGAACAGCCTGTTCATTTGTATCACAGGCAACATTAACTACAGGTGATAACAGGGTCTGTAATGCACTCATATGGATTATTGTATATGAAAACATTTAGAATTATGATCCATGACCAGCACAAAAAGCTGCCATGATCACAAACTACCACAGCTTGACATTGCTGTTTTGGCTGTTTTTCAATTATTGATCTTAATTTTTTAAAATGAAACTTTTTTTTTTTTTAGAAGTTTGGAGCCGTGCATTTGTTATATCATTATTAATTATTCCTTTAAGGGTGGAAATTCTAGTAATTGGTCCTTACCCTTGATTTCTAGATATTAAAATTTAAAGCATCAGAACATTCATTCTTATAGCCCTGCATATCTAGTTCATTAACAAATATGAATAGCTAACACCAGCTCATTTAAATAGTATGTCTTACATGAGTTCTCGCCACACTCTGTTTCTGTCACACTGCTCCCAAGAATCATTGGCTCTTATTATACATGTAAATGGCTATCATAAAAATAAAAATTTCATTTAAGATTGTTAATGACTTCTGCAGCAGTCAGACTTCCTTTAATGATCATCCTCTGCCCCTAATTAAACGTATTTATCTTTCAAGCATCTTTGGCTGAGTTCTCCCTCATAGTTGAAAATCTAAAACCTTAAGTCTTAATGGATATAACGATAAATGTTTATGTGTGGGATTGCTGAGATCCGAGAAACCTTCACCGAAAGCAAAATTGGAAACAGAAAGAATACAAAACTTGGCATGGTAATTTAGGAAAACGAAAAACAAATACACTACACTCAAACTGCCATCGGTCTTTTTTTTTTCTTTTTTCTTTTTTTTTTTCACATTTAATTTTCTTTAGGAGTGGAAGTGCTTTTATTATCCTCCTTCCAGTATGCCAAACAATCA
>NC_135715.1:110279942-110282442 GCF_964656455.1 Halichoerus grypus
TCACTTCAGCAGATTGCATTATATTAAATCCTCTCTATTCTTCCTTCTAAGTAAACAATACTCTAAATTGTATCACTATACCAATTAATTTTACAATCATATGCAAAACAAATAATGGTTTCTCTTTATTGTCTATTGGTATAACTTTTTTTTTTTTTTTTCCAGATTTTTCTATTCTGGTGACATGTAACAGAATAGTAGCAAAACGTGACATTTTTATAATGTCCCTACCTGCCGGAAAATTTCAGCATTTGCAAAAATGGCCTATCATAGCATTTAAACATTACTGATAATTAGCTTGACATTTGAAATACCAGAACTGTTGTTTTGCAGATGCCCTATACAATGTTACCTAACTAACCCCTTTTCATACTTATATGCTTTCTCTACATTATTCTGTCAGTTGGAGTACAAACAAGATATCAGTTGCTAATGTATTAACATGAAAAAGAACTGACGTTAAGGGGCGATACTTCATCTTCACCAGAAGCAGAATTTTTTTTTTTTATGTAAAGGAAAATTACATATGCGGATTATAGACAGTTAGTTGTTAATAAGGCGGTCAGTAATGATTTTCTATAACTCCATTCAAGCTAAGTGTGCCAATAAATCTTTCAATGCGATCGTCAAACATTAATTAAATACCTACAATGTGGCAAGTCCAGAGGATACATGGATGCACTACCCTCACCTCAGGAAGCTTGTTATCTATTTGGAGAAATAGAATCATAAAACTGTAGTCCTAGAGGGCCACTTGAAGTCAACTCTCCACATGTGACAAGGGAGGTCCAGTGACTTATCTAAGGCCCTGCAGCCAGATGGTGGTAAAGCCAGTGCTAAAATGCACGTCTTCAAACATACAATAGCCGCACAAAAATACACACAGTATTACAAATTCCCAATGAAGAATGCAATCTAAATGTAAACTCCACATGATCAGAGTAAGGAAATGAAAATCCCCGGGACTTTTGGGGATTTTCACAATGCAAAATAGAGATTGTTGCTTAATTTTGAATTGTTCTGGTGATTGTTACTTTCATGGATCTCCTTAATTTGAGTTACAGAAGCCTACCAATTTGATCAATTACCAGAATCTAACGATACACCCATGTTTCCCACAATAGTTTGGAAACAATAGAAATAAAGAGGCAGTTCCCAGAATTATGAGCTTGAAGACCTGTCTTCTCATCCCAGTCCCAGTGTGTAACCAGCTGTGTGGCCTTGGCCTATCATCCAAGGAAACTTGGTACAAATGGGTAAAAATAATGATAGTAGGTTTCCTGTCTATGAGGTTGCCATAAGGAGCCTACGAACTTGTATGTGTGATGGCAACTTTGTGAAGTATAAAACACTGATATCCACTGAAATAATAATAAAGATGGGACCACAGGGGGGCCTGGATGGCTCAGTCAGCTAAGCATCCCACTCTTGGTTTTGGTTCAGGTCATGATCTTGGGGCTGTGAGGTCAAGCTCCTCATCCGGCTCTGTGCTCAGCGGGGAGTGTGTTTCTCTCCCTCTCCCTCTGCCCCTCCCCCAGCTCACAAGCATGCTCTCTCTCTGTCTCTAAAATAAATGGATAAATCTTTTTTAAAAATTAAAAAATAGGCACCCCTGGGTGGCTCAGTGGGTTAAACATCTGACTCTTGGTTTCAGCTCAGGTCATGATGTCAGGGTCATGGGACAGAACCCCGAGATGGGCTCTGTACTCAGTGCAGAGGCTGCTTGAGATTCTCTCTCTCCCTCTGCTCATCTCCCTGATCACGTGTGCTCTCTCTCCCTCTCGCTCTCAAGTAAATAAATAAATCTTTAAAAAAATAAAAAATAAAATAAAATGAAGATGGGACCATGGCTCCAGTGTCTTCTTTTGTCCGCTATTGCGACGTGGTAGGTACAGGTGAAAAGAGAAGATTTGAGTACATGCCAGTCACAGTTTTGGTGTTGGCCCTTCATTTAAAAATTGATTTGCAAAAATGTCCTCAAGTAGTAGCACCATGATGGGAAACAGTATGCTTAATCCTGCAGCTAATACTTGATGTAGACATGTAACCTTATTTTAAAAATGTCTCTTCTGATTATAGGGCTTAAAGTTTAAAAGAAGTCCTTAGGAATTTTATGAGTCATCTGGTTTCCTGAATCTCTTAGATGCTTGGAGAGCATTTATATTTGAGCCAATGGATTAATGGCCTAGTTGCTTTCTTAAAATGTCCTTATGTGTGGTAAGTGTTCGTGGACATTCTAAGACTCCTCACCTGAACCCTAGCCCTTTATTCCTCCCCTTTCTTCCCCAAGTTCGATTTCTAGGTATGATGCTACTAAAGACAGGATGCAGCAATTCCTCCAGAATTTTTATCCAGTGACTTGTTTTTCCAGGGAAGATGTATCATCAACACCCCTTCTTGATCACAGTTAACTTGTTACCTCTACACTTGGGTGGATAAAAAACATAGGACTAAATTCAAGGGTCGATTTCTCATTTGATGATGGGGGCAGGGTCTCGTG
>NC_135715.1:110292442-110297442 GCF_964656455.1 Halichoerus grypus
TCCTTCTCTTCTGAAAATTAAGTGCTCAGATTCTAACTTTGAAACGAGGTCTAGCCCACCTATCTCGGAGCGCACCTAAACCCCTAAACACACCTGCAGTGGGTGGCCAATAGAATTTCAAAGGTTCACATGAGGCTCTCAGGAGATCCCATGCTCCCACTCGTTTCGTTTTCCTGGAGAGACCCTATGTCAGGGGCCAAAGGATACTGAATGTTCCTTCCTTCCTCTCCATATCCCCCCTTCACCTTTTCCCCAACCTAGTAAGGAAACAATTTAGCTGCTTAGTTAACACAGACAAGATCTATCTTTCATTTTCAGGACTCTGTTTTCGCAGAACATGTTACATGTACATCTTATCTTCAGCGAAGCTCTGGATCTTTAGATCAATATTTATCCAGTGTCCAGTGCTCTTTACGATGGGTATTCCCAGATCCCAGGGTACTCTTAACGATCATTAATCAATTTACTCTCATTTCTTTTCTTCTTTCAAACACTTCCACATCTGAGTTTGCTTGATGACTCATAAGGGCACCCTACCAGAGATTAAGGATTAAGTTTAATAACTGTAAATTTCAGAGAACTGATTTTAAAGTGTGATAAAAGTTGAAGCACTTTGGTGTTTACAAGTTATCATACTTTTCTAAATGTCACCTCCTAAGGTCTTCTGTGCCCTGTTCTGTTTTACATGCAAGCATTTCCCTGGTTGCTGAGCATCTGGTCAGCAATCGCCTTAAACTGTACAAAGAAGCGGGCTCTGTTGGTAGCGGCCTCCCCGGCACTACGCAATGGGAACAGTGGCGATATGACTGGGATGATTAACAAGTCACTTATGAGAAAGGAGAGAGACTTGACGTAACTGACTCTTATTCGCTTGCCCACAAAACAGATTATGATATTTATTACCAACATGTTCTTCCTTTGATCACTGGTTTTTGTTTATGACCATCAAATACGCCCTTTTACTTTTTTATGATCATCCCCTCCATGACTCTGTGTTACTTCCATCTTGTTTATTCTTCATAATAGTATACTTTTGACTAGAAAAGAACACACGTTTTTCCACCACTCCCTAAATCCTTCTCCCCATCTCTGTCAAATTAAAGATAAGCTAATGAACCATAACAAAATGCACCAGTCCCCTTGGACATGCTGAAGCCCTTCTATCCCTTGAAACACGGTGACCCTTACCTAGTAGCTGAGTAAGGGATTCCGGGATTACATGCCCTTCAGACAGGCCCATTTGGCCTCCCTCACGGGCCAGTTCCAAAAAGGAAGTGAAAAGAGAGGAAACAGCCTTGTGCTGGGAGCTAGGAAAGCCCAGCAGTGTGAGTGCTCCCATCTCTCATATACTTGATGTTTCCGCAGGCTCTGCTTAAATTTGAATTCTAACTCTTCTACTTACTAACTTGGGACTTTGGGCAACATGTTGAACCTGCCTCAGTGTCTTCCTCCATTGAATGGGGGGATAAAGACAGGATCTATCGCAATGGGTAGTTGTGAAGATTTAGAGGAATCCAAACATGCACAGCACCTAGAGCTTGGCACGTGGCAAGCGCTTCATTAGCACTAGGTGGTATTATTATTAGTGTTATTACTATTGTTTGCTAAGTCCAGGGACAGTTTTAGGTGAGGGCGGCTTCTGTATATTTCTCTCGTGTAATAAGTAATTTTGTGATTGGCGCCTGTAATAATTCACTGTAGTCGTGCTGAACCAGTAAGATCTTGTTCTTTCTCTGATTCTAAGTTTGGCAAAAGGCAACAGAGGACATTGAAAAGGTCACAACATTTAAGCACCAAACAAAAAAAAAAAGAGGTGTCTGGAGGTACCTGCTGTGGGAAAGGGGCATCCTAGACACTAAGCAAGGTGTGGGGCTGCCGTTCTCTAGGACGGACCGTAGAATTCCATTTTGCAGAAGCAGCAGCTCAAAGTTCAAGATGCTAAGGGACTTACTGAAAGTTCATGCAGCTAAGTGGTGAAATTGAGTTTTCCATTTTTCATCTGTCTGACCTCAAAATGCAACATCTCTCTGAATGCTGCATCACACTTTCTGAAACCTTGCACGCAAGGTACATGCTAAAAAGAGATTTTATGGTTTTTGACATTTATGTTGCACACATTCAAAAGAGATAAAAATAGACTCCATGCTGCTGATATAATTACTAGAGGCTATAAAAGCCATGCAAAAATCTGGAGAGGGGGTGTGGGAATAGTCGGGGGAAGAACATAAACAAGGGAGCAGTGACACAAACTAGGACAACATACCGTCCTTAATTCCTTCCCGAACTCCCCGCAGTCCTGGTAGAGATCTCCCACAGAAGATCAAGCCTTCATTTTGAACTTGGAAGCCTCCCCATTTGCGGGCAGTGCCAATGCCAGCAAGCCACAGGTGGGCACCGCATGAGCAGGTGAGAAATGCGACTGGAAAGGGGAGGATGAGGATTTGGTGCCCCTCGAAGAGCACATCAATCCTAATTATCCTGCCTGCGTGCGCTGCTTATGTCGTATTTAGGTATTTATTTTTTAGTCAGGCGGTTTAAGAGAGTTTGAGATCAGTGAGGGTCCATGCCTTGGCAATCCCGGAGAAGAAAAGTCAAGCAGCATCGGGAAGAGAAACTGGCTGAGCTCTGGGGCCGGCGGCCTGCGCTGTGGAAAGGAAGCCTCCCTGGGCCGGGTGAGCCGGCATCCCCTACCAGAGGCGGCCCGACAGCAGCATCCCCGCTGCAGACGGACAGAAGCCTGAGAATGACCTTCTGAGCCGTGCCTCACAAGGAATCAGGTGGCAGAGGAAGCAGGGTTTGGGGGTCCGGGTAGAACCTGAACGCGGGAGACAGGGAGAGCTGTTCAGGAAAATGTGCTTGCTTATTTCCTCCCGGCTCCTTGCTCATCACCCTTCTAATTTTTAAGATGCAAGCCGAAACCCATACTAGCATAACATCCAGCAATGGCAGCTCCCCTTCCCACTCCAGCAAGGCCACTCGGCCCTAACCAACAGCAGTACGGACAAGACCCTCCAACACCTGTAGTAAGCACAGCTTTAAGAGCCCAGATCGCTGCTGGTCGCACTCGTCGTGGCGAAAACTCAGACCCCACTGGATTTAGTGCCAGGTGAAGTTTGCCCTTGAGACTCTGTGTCTTCCCTTCCGGAGGAGAACTAAGGTGGATGCTTGACATAGAACTGGTGGCTGTTTTGAGAGCTGGCCTTGCTTCTGACCATTCATGTGGTCGCCGTGTCCTTCAGCTTACAGTGACCGTGAAACCAAATTCATTATTCTTGGGGAAAAGGACAAAGACCAGGATGAAATGATTTGCTAAAGGTTACAAACTGACTCACGTAAGGATGAAAACATGCAGCCCTCAACGTGTCCGGTTTAGTAAGCGATTGACATAATTCAGATTCAGAATAGTTGTCCAACTTTTGCAATGCTTTAGGAAAGGGCAAGTGACTTTCGGCATCTTGGACCCAGATCCTTTCTGATGAGATATTTTAGGATGGCATGTAATAGACTTGAGTATTAAGCTGTGTTATATTGACTGTAGTGACTCCAATGGGAACTATAGACTAATTTTACGTTCAAATCTTTAAGAAGTGTGTGGATAACAATTACATCTTACTTGTAGCGGGTGTGAGTCTGGTGCATTTTTTCAAGTTCGTTCCTTCCCTAGGCAGTGTTCCTGGGTCTCCGGAGTGGATGAGTGGCTTAGAAACTAGGAGTGGGGAGTCATGGAAAGGAAGAGATAGGGAAAACACACAGGGAAAAAGGACATGCAAAATAAAACACATTTAAATTTGTTACTACGCATGAGATCATATTTCTGGCACTTTGCAGAGGTCCTATGGAAGCTGTTAGTTCCAATATAGAAATACTAGAGTGAGTAAATTGGTGTTAAATTTAAATTTACTTAGGAAGTAATAGTCTATCTACATTCCTTATAAGATTCTCTCAGGTAAATTGGGAAAAGAGACGTCCATGGGAGAAAAGATTTTTCTAGTATTTAATCCACTGTTTCCCAGTATAAATGCAATTTGTGTTAGGAAAATAAACATCCAGAAGGAAACTGCACATTTTATTGGCTTAGTGTCTCTTATGTTGGTAATTTAGAAGTGGTGTTGGACTTTGTTAAGAGAAAATAGTATTTAGTGTTCTTAAACAGGTGTAGAAATTATTTAAAGGTGTACCAAAGTAAAACCTGGAAATTTCCCTAGATCCATAAATCAATATTTACATTTTAAAACTTGGAAATCCGAAAGGATAAGCATCTTGAATGGGAGAACTTCCTTTTCCAGAATGCATTTTGGAAGTTAGCAATACTCTGACCTCCTGCTGTGGTTTTGACAGTTGACACCTGGAAACCTTTGTGAAACCTCTATTATTTAGCTGTGTTGTGAGAAAGTTTATAATCAAGTGAGTCTTCTTTTGATTTGGAAAGAAGTTGTTCTCTTTGTGCAGAAACTTGTAACTCTCGTGTTTTCTATTTGCATGGGCACATCAGCACGTATGCGTACTACGGAGCATTACTATATGTGCGTGGACAGCATTTGACTGGGTCCCGGACACTCATGTTAATGGCTCTGTCCAAGCCTTAAATTCTTTCCCCAAATAATACATTCCCATGTGTTTGATAATTTGTAGGCAAGTTGAAAATGCTGCATCTCTCGAAGGTCAGTGGTAAAATACGGGGGATTGCAAACCTGTCCCCTGACATATCTGGGGTCTGAAGCCACATTTGTCAATGACTTCAACTCACTTGCACTGTATCTTCCTTGACTGGAAGAAAGCCTTCGCGCACTCTTTATCACGAAGTCTGCATTTAGTCACATGCAGAAATTTCTGTATCAAATACTACTTTAGATCTTGTATTTTCTTGTGAAAAATGTGTAACGAGGTAGGAAATATGTTTTTTTAATATGCCACAAGTTTCTGATAACTTTTTTTCTGTGAGGCACACCACAAATTCGTAAGATCATTCTCTCTTTAATGCTGCTAAAGCAAGGGGAGGC